>NW_028277124.1:10352500-10503437 GCF_059951505.1 Python bivittatus | reverse complement strand
TAGCAGATTCTACTGGATTGCGGCTCACTCGCTTTCTAAGCCCCTCCACTGTAATGACTGGGTCTATAGATAGTTTTGAACCTGCTGGAAAACAAGCAGTCAGTTTCTATAACAACCATATCAGTTTTAAAATGACTCCATCTTTTTAAAAAAATCAGTGCAAGTTCACATAGATACAGTGGGGCAAAAAAGTATTTAGTCAGCCACTAATTGTGCAAGTTCTCCCACTTAAAAAGATGAGAGAGGCCTGTAATTTTCATCATAGGTATACCTCAACTATGAGAGGCAAAATGGGGAAAAAAATCCAGAAAATCACATTGTCTGATTTTTAAAGAATTTATTTGCAAATCATGGTGGAAAATAAGTATTTGGTCACCTACAAACAAGCAAGATGTCTGGCTCTCACAGACCTGTAACTACTTCTTTAAGAGGCTCCTCTGTCCTCCACTCGTTACCTGTAGTAATGGCACCTGTTTGACCTTGTTATCAGTATAAAAGACACCTGTCCACAACCTCAAACAGTCACACTCCAAACTCCACTATGGTCAAGACCAAAGAGCTGTTGAAGGACACCAGAAACAAAATTGATCTCACCCTGTAGGGTCAAAATGATCACAAGAATGGTGAGCAAAAATCCCAGAACCACATGGGGGGACCTAGTGAATGACCTGCAGAGAGCTGGACCAAAGTAACAAAGGCTACCATCAGTAACACACTACGCTGCCAGGGACTCAAATCCTGCAGTGCCAGATGTGTCCCCCTGCTTAAGCCAGTACATGTCTGGGCCCGTCTGAAGTTTGCTAGAGAGCATTTGGATGATCCAGAAGAGGATTGGGAGAATGTCATATGGTCAGATGAAACCGAAGTAGAACGTTTTGGTCTAAACTCAACTCGTGTTTGGAGGAGAGAGAATGCTGAGTTGCATCCAAAGAACACCATACCTACTGTGAAGCATGGGGGTGGAAACATCATGCTTTGGGGCTGTTTTTCTGCAAAGGGACCAGGACGACTGATCTGTGTAAAGGAAATAATGAATGGGGCCATGTATCATGAGATTTTGAGTGAACACCTCCTTCCATCAGCAAGGGCATTGAAGATGAAACGTGGCTGGGTCTTTCAGCATGACAATGATCCCAAACACACCGCCCGGGCAACGAATATGTGTGAGGTTGGCCATTTTTGCCTTTTTTTCTTATGAGGTCAACTGCATTAAGTCTATTTTAGGGTTGATATATGGAGATAGAATAAATTCATTGCTGCAGACAGAAGATAGTCTACAGGAGAAAAAAATGGTTTTATGGAAATGTGATTCTGGGATTACAGGTTACTCACCTCTGTTTTAAATTAATACTAATTCGTAAGAGAAAAGATAGGTAAAAGATGCTGGGAAGAATTATGAAAGCAAAAGAGAAATAAAGAAGCAAAGGAAGAAAGTGAAGAATGGAAATATTAAGTGGGTTGTGAGATGAGTCTGATGGAATGAAACAAAGAAAGCCAGGATGGTAGCATAAACAAATAAGCAGAACATTAACTCTTCATCTCCATCCAGCACCCCTTTTGCCTCAAAAAATAATTGCTATGAATTTATTCTATCAGATATTATATGAAAAATGTATTTTAATATCCTTATATTATGCTTAAAATTTGCTCTCAATCAAATCTTCAAAGCTTGCACACATTCATTCCCTTCCCACTCCACAAAATGCTTATGAATCTAGGGTTAGCTCAGATCTTGAAATCCGCAGATTTACATGCAGTTCACAAAGACCTGCCTTTTGCTTTTAGAGAAGATGCAGAAAGTTTCTCTCCTTCAGGCTTCATTATAGGGGGCCTATTGTGAACAAGTTTCCACCATCCTGGTTCTCCGAACTCCTGAGCCCCTGAGCGAAAATACAGAGGGCTTCCCACCGAAAGGCAACCAGCAACAGTGCTCCACCAAGTAGATGTCTTCTTTCTAAATCATTAGAAAGGATTAAGCAGAATTTAGGATTATGAGTTTTAGATGCTTTAATATAACATTTATACCAACATCTAATAACATGAAGCTCTATAAACTACAAAAAATATACAATATCCTCATTTAATGACCACTCATTCAGCAACCATTCAAAGTTATGATAGCACTGAACGAGTGGTACTTACAACCGGTCCTCAAAGTTCCAACTCTCCCAGCACCCCTGTGGTTACGTGATTGCAATCTGGGTGCTTGGCAACCAGCTTGCACTTATGACGGTTGCAATGTCCTGCAGTCACTTGTGACCTTCCCTGCCAGCTTCTCACAAGCAAAGTTAATGCGGAAGCTTGCAGGGAAGTTTGCAAGTTGCTCCTGTAAGTTGCTCACACTCCCATGGCTTTTCCTTCCAAGGACCCTGGCTACAGAGTACGAAATCCCAGGAATCTCATACTCCTCAACATGCGCTCCCACAGCATTCCCCACCAGTGATGGCTACCTGCACAGCCTCCCTCACCTGACAGCAGCCACCAGTCTCACTGCACTTGCATGGCACTGCAGTGGATGCCTGTGCACCCTCCCTCACCCAGAAGCAGCAACCCCCGGCCCAGTCACCTGCGTGAACCCTCCCCCCGACCTGGCAGCAGCCCCCTGAGCCCTGCCGTGCTCATGTTGCACTGCAGCAGCCACTTACCTACCTGCTGGCCTGCTTGCAAGCCACCTGGGACTTGCAACTTCCTGCTGGCTTCCCCACTGACTTTGCTTGTTGGAAGTCGGTAAGAAGTTGTGAGGAGGTCCTCGCTTAATGACCCACGATCCTCACTTAATGATGGCAACAGGATGTGGTCACATGTTGCACTTTACGACCACATCACTTAGTGACAGAAATTCCAGCCCCAATTATTGTCATTAACTGAGGACTACCTATAATAGCTATTGTCCTCCTGTTCATAAGTATCTAGAAAAAGCAGTGAGTCTTTCAGATCAGAATTAGCATATGAAGTTAACTTCTGTGGTAAAGCAAGCCACTATAGCAAATGATTATATTGTATGAAGTAGTATAGTATTTTTAACATGACAATTAGCCGAACTCACTGATTTCTTCTTTAAAAGACACACAGGAGTCCAATAGATAGTAAAAGAGTTTTCCTGAATTTCATAATTTTAAATCTATTAAAATGTGACATATACATGCTAAAATGGATGTTTGGTTCCTTATTTCATGACTCTGTATGCTCTGTATGCTTACAGGTAGTCCTTGCTTAACAACCACAATTGGGACCGACAAATCTGTCACTAAGCAATGCAGTTGTTAAGTGAGACATCATATGCCCGCAATGAACTTACGACTTCACTTCCGCCATGGTTGTTAAGCAAGACATCACATGACTATGACATATGATTTTACTGCTGGCTTCTCCGTTGACTCTGCTTATTGGAAGCCGGATGTAAAGCGTGCAAATGGTGATCATGTGAGCACGGGACATTGTGACCATCCTAAGTACAAGGACTGGTTGTAAAGTTACTTTTTCAGTGCCCTCATAACTTTGAATGGCCACTAAACAGGGAAGTCATTAAGCGAGGACTACCGGTAATTTGTTTTATTTTAACTGTTCATAAATTATTATTACAGGCTTATTAAAAAATTGTTAAATCCTCTAGAAGGAATTCTGAAACATCTCTAGTGCTGACCCACATCTGGACATCAAAACGTATTTTAACTGAACGTACTGCTATTCCACACTTTTGATCAATGGCACTTCTACTGCATTTCTTCAAATAATACAAATTCATCACTTAATGCTTTAAACAGACAGAAAAATATACACCATACTCCACACTGATTCTCCAACAAAATGATTGCCTTGCTATTATAAAAAAGTTCATTCCCCCATAATGCATTGTGGCACTGTAGTTTTTAAAGTACAATATAAACTCAATTTAATTGACTAATTGGGGGAGGGGTGTCAATTATTAACTAACATTGATTAAATTGGAGGGTATTCCTGTGCATAAATACAATATGTCAATTTCATTTTAGTTACATAATGACATAAGTAAATTGGTGCAGAATATTAATCCATTCCATGCTAAGTTCACTGTATTGATATCCAGTACATTGAGGTTTCACTTACTATATATTTAAGAAGTTGCAATAACTGAAAGTATAGCCAGCTGTAAGCAGGTGATTTACAACTATGAAAAGCATAGGAGAGCATTTTATTTTACTAGGATTGCTGGTATACTAGAGACTTGCTTAATACCGTGTATTTGGTTCTACATTATGTACTTAACCTAATTAAGTACATTAGGTTTCTACTACTGGACACATTTTTGCAAAAAAAAAAAAAAAAAAAAAGACTTTATCAATATCACCTGCTCTGTACCTGGCTGGTGTTCATGACTGGCTGCTGAACTAGCACATGCAAAATACTTTTTTTTAATAAGCTTTTAAGTTTTGGAGCTTGGGGCATTTCTCTCTCCCAAGAATTAAAAATAATGCTGCTGCAACTAAATTTCCCAAGTTAACACTGAGTACTTAAATGATCATACATTACAATATACTGCACTGTAATAATTACCGGTTTCCTAGTAGAAAACTCCAGTGTTTTTCAATAAAAGCACAAATGTCTTCTTTCCATCTGAAATAACCTTGGCGGCCAGTTCCTTCTAGGGATAGATTATACATAGCCAGCATGACAACCTAATATACAAACAGAAATGTTTCATTTAATAGGAACACCTTTTAAAAAAAGCCACCTCTTCTAGAAGGTTTTATGTATAAAAACCTTCTAAACTTAAAAATTCCCAGAGATGAATTACTGATGCAATCCTATATTCAATTTCCCAATTTGATATCTCAAGCCACAGAGAACCCAAACATTCATCTTCCAAGAGACTGGAAGTCCTTCTAGGAGTCATCACGTTCTTGATTTTGTCCCTTTCTTCACCTTTTCAGATATTAAAATATCTTTTCAAATATTCTGAAGTAGCTGGCAGAAATGATTTTACAACTGCTGACTGTAATCTTTGAAAATTGCCGAAGGATTGGTGAGGTGCCAAAAAACAGGAGAATAGCAGAGTCCCAATATTCAAAAAGGGAAAGAGAAATAGCGTCGGTGCAATGTATATCTCTCAATAAAGCATTTGACAAGGTCTTGCATGACACTTGGACACGATAGATAAGTGTGGGCTACATGGTACAACAGTAAAGTGCCATCGGTTAAACAATTAAATGTTTTTATAAATGACCTAGAGGACAGAATGGAAGGAAAGCTTATCAAGTTTGAGGATGATACTAAACCAGGGGGATTGGCTAATTACCTTAGTTGCTAATCACAATTCAAACTACTTTGACAGGCTTCAAAATGGGCCAAATCCAACAGGTTCATATTGAGTAATGACAAATATAAGGTCTTCCCTTTGGTCAGGACAAACTGAATACATACAGTGGGGCAAAAAAGTATTTAGTCAGCCACCAATTGTGCAAGTTCTCCCACTTAAAAAGATGAGAGAGGCCTGTAATTTTCATCATAGGTATACCTCAACTATGAGAGACAAAATGGGAAAAAAATCCAGAAAATCACATTGTCTGATTTTTAAAGAATTTATTTGCAAATCATAATGGAAAATAAGTATTTGGTCACCTACAAACAAGTAAGATGTCTGGCTCTCACAGACCTGTAACTACTTCTTTAAGAGGCTCCTCTGTCCTCCACTCGTTACCTGTAGTAATGGCACCTGTTTGACCTTGTTATCAGTATAAAAGACACCTGTCCACAACCTCAAACAGTCACACTCCAAACTCCACTATGGCCAAGACCAAAGAGCTGTTGAAGGACACCAGAAACAAAATTGTAGACCTGCACCAGGCTGGGAAGACTGAATCTGCAATAGGCAAGCAGCTTGGTGTGAAGAAATCAACTGTGGGAGCAATAATTAGAAAATGGAAGACATAAAAGACCACTGATAATCTCCCTTGATCTGGGGCTCCATGCAAGATCTCACCCTGTGGGGTCAAAATGATCACAAGAACGGTGAGCAAAAATCCCAGAACCACATGGGGGGACCTAGTGAATGACCTGCAGAGAGCTGGACCAAAGTAACAAAGGCTACCATCAGTAATACACTACGCTGCCAGGGACTCAAATCCTGCAGTGCCAGACGTGTCCCCCTGCTTAAGCCAGTACATGTCCAGGTCTGTCTGAAGTTTGCTAGAGAGCATTTGGATGATCCAGAAGAGGATTGGGAGAATGTCATATGGTCAGATGAAACCAAGTACAACGTTTTGGTCTAAACTCAACTCGTTGTGTTTGGAGGAGAGAGAATGCTGAGTTGCATCCAAAGAACACCATAGCTACTGTGAAGCATGGGGGTGGAAACATCATGCTTTGGGGCTGTTTTTCTGCAAAGAGACCAGGACGACTGATCTGTGTAAAGGAAAGAATGAATGGGGCCATGTATCATTTTGAGTGAACACCTCCTTCCATCAGCAAGGGCACTGAAGATGAAACGTGGCTGGGTCTTTCAGCATGACAATGATCCCAAACACACCGCCCAGGCAACGAAGGAGTGGCTTCGTAAGAAGCATTTCAAGGTCCTGGAGTGGCCTAGCCAGTCTCCAGATCTCAACCCCATGGAAAACCTTTGGAGGGAGTTGAAAGTCCGTGTTGCCCAGCGACAGCCCCAAAACATCACTGCTCTAGAGGAGATCTGCATGGAGGAATGGGCCAAAATACCAGCAGAGTGTGTGAAAACCTTGAGAAGACTTACAAGAAAACGTTTGACCTCTGTCATTGCCAACAAAGGATATATAACAAAGTATTGAGATGAACTTTTGATATTGACCAAATACTTATTTTCCACCATGATTTGCAAATAAATTCTTTAAAAATCAGACAATGTGATTTTCTGGATTTTTTCCCCATTTTGTCTCTCATAGTTGAGGTATACCTATGATGAAAATTACAGGCCTCTCTCATCTTTTTAAGTGGGAGAACTTGCACAATTGGTGGCTGACTAAATACTTTTTTGCCCCACTGTACATATAGGATTGGGAAGATTTGGCTTGGGGCAGCAAAAAGAATTCAGGAATGTTAGTGGATGACCAGGATCTAGGGATATTATTAGGCCACCGGTGAACATGAGCTATCAGTATAACACCACAGCTAAAAAGATAAATCAAATCTTGGGCTGCATTTTCAGAAGCATTGCATCCAAATCACAGAAGATAATGGCTGGTTATGTACTTGGAGTACAATGTCCAGTTCTGGGAACCACACTTTAAAAGAGATTCACCGTTATTATTCTCTCCTTTTTCTGTATTCCTTGTCTTTTGAGTGTGCCTGTCTTTAAAAAAAAATAGTAAGGTTTGTTTATAATAAAACTACAGTACAAAAGAGAAACATAAACACCTCTATCATTTGAACTAAATCACTGCACAGGAAACACATGAGAGTTTAGTGGTAAACTAGATTTTTTGCCAACTCATAACTTTAACAAAATTATGCCATTGCTCATAAAGATTACTGCTATATTACTTTATAATATCTGTGCTCTTTAGCTTTCTGCTGAAGGAACAGTCCAAATCTTATAGGACCATAAGTCTATTGTAAGATTTAATATTAGTTTTTCAGTTCTGAACCAGTACCTGTCTTTATGCTACAGAAAGTAATTTTAGAAATAGGACCGTGTAGCACTTTAGATTCAATTTGAAAAGGGTTCTTTGGAGTGCATGGAGGCACCAAAACAGCATCTATTACAACTCATGCTCAGGATGTTATGCTATTCTTCCATGGAGCAATAAAGTCAGTCAAAATTAGTTAGCAAGATAAATAACATAAGACACAGAACAAGTGGAGTATTCTTCAGCTCATCAGCATCATCTCCCACCAGGTCAAGATTCTATCAAGAACTCCTCTTGGGGAACTTTCAAGTTTCATACTGACATTCCTTTGACAGAATCAGTTGAGGATTTCCTGACCTACACAGATTTTATCCAGAATCTGATGAAGCAATTCTACTTCCTCAATCAATTTTGGGTTGTTTACTTGTCGTACTCCTGTTATGGATGGATCACTCTTGAATAAATGCTGAGCCATTACAACAACTCAATTCTGCAGGATTGATTATGTGCCATTAAGTCATTTTCACCGCCTAGTGACCAGTAAGGACAAATTACCATGGTCTGCCCCAAGAGATACAGTTGAGTTCCAGGAATCCCTGGAGGAAGTTTCCTTAAACTTGTTTGATCTTTTAATGCCTGGTGGAGACATAGAAAAGCAAAGTCTTCCAGGCATTTGATTATAGTAGCTCCTAAGTATCTCCAATGCTACACCAGAATCTATGCAAACATAATACTCAAAAGAGCTGCATGTCTTGAAGGATGAAGGCAAGTGGTATCATACAATCATAGGGCTGGAAGGATCTTAGAGATCATTTAGTCCAACCCCTGCTCAGTGCAGGATCCACTAGAGCATCTCTGATAGATGACCACCCAGCTTGTTTGAAGACCACAAGAGAAGAATTCATCACTTCATGTGGCACCTGTTCTTGCCCTCTGGGGCAACAGAACGGGTGCCACATAAATAAATCTATCCTTCTTCCATGTGACAATTCTTCAGATATTACTCTTTCTCTTTTGTATGTCAGCCCTTCAGATATTTGAAGATTGCTATCATATCTCCCCTCAGTCATCTTTTGTGCAGGCTAAATCTAACCAGATCCTTTAATTGATCCTCATACAACTTGATTTCCAGACCCTTCACCATCTCAGTAGACCTTCTCTGAACTTACAATATTTCAAAGAGGGTCTGACCGGGGCAAGTAGAGTGGAACAGTTATTTCCCATGATCTCTATGCTCCTGTTGATGCATCCCAAGATAGCATTTGGCTTTTTAACAGCTCCATCACACTGATGGCTCAACACAAGTCAACAAGATACCAAATCCTTTTCATATATACTGCCATGCCAGGTCTCCCCATCCTATACATGTGCTTTTCCTATCCAGATATAGAATTTTACATTTCTTCTTGTTAAATTCCATCATATTTATTATACACCACTGTTCAAACTTGTCTAGATCTTTTTGAATCTTCTCTTTTTCAACTAAAATATTAACTACCCTTCCTAGCTTTATGAGTTGTCTCAATTCCCTCATCCAAGTCACTGAATAAAATGTTGAACTGCACAGAGCATCAGAAGAATCATTAACAACATACTTAAAATCAATTTAAGTAGGATGAACTGAAACTTCCAACTGGCTCAGAATGCAGCAGCGTACGTGGTGAGTGCTGCTTCCAAAAGATGTCACTTCACATTTTCTCTCCAAAGAACATCTATGTCTCAGCAAGCAAACATGATAAGTAGGCCAAAGAAGTAGTGTAACTTGAGGTTAACAGAAAGATGGCCAGGAAATTGATATTGAATGATTCATTACCCCAAGCGCAGATTATTAGCATCTTAGGCACTGAAGGAATTCTGTTGGACTCTAGGAATCTTCATATGTTATATTTAAAGACCCTGGAGAATATGTGAAGTACAGGTTGATTGTGGAGGACAACACTGTTCCAATCTTCAAAATGAAAAAATAAAGAATCTGGAGAACTGTAGTCTAATTAGTCTGGTAGCAATATTTGGAAGATTCCAGCATAAACTATAAAACATTCAAATTATATGTATCCTGACACCAATTCAGTGATTGCTAGGTCAGCATGGATTTGTCATGGCTAATTAGGCTTAAATCAAGCTTTGACCAAATAATATCCTTAGCTGATTGCATAAATATAGTGGTACCTCTAGTTACGAACGCCCCTCCTTACGAATTTTTCGAGATACGACCAGCTCCGGCCCCAAAAATTTACCTCTACTTGCGAACTCCACCTCGAGTTACGAACCAGATCCGTGGCCATTTTCCCTGCTGCCACGCGGTCGCGGCTTCCTGTGGGCGAGATCGCGGTAGCAAGGAGACGTTCGGTGAGGCTTGTGGTGTGTTTTGTGGCGTTTGGAAGGTTTTTGGTGTGCTTGTCAGCATGGCTCCAAAGAAAATGCAGAGCAGGCTGGCAACTGACTTTAGACAAGTTTTTCCCCAGAACTGAGCCTGCAGCTAAGAGGCAAAAAAGAGAGGAAACCCCTGAAGATCTCCCCGATGTCCCTTTGGAGGGGGACTCTCCCTCCAAACTATAACTGCCTCCCCACCTCATTCTCCCTCTTCATACTGTGCTGTACTATACTTTTTTTCATGTTTTTGAGGTTTAAAAATAAAATGCATGTGTTTCAGAACTGTTTAGCCGTATTTACATTGAACCTTATGGGGGAAATTTATCTCGGGGTGCGACCAAATTCGGAGGGCGGATTAGCCGTATTTACATTGAACCTTATGGGGAAATTTGCCTCGTGGTGCAACCAAATTTGGAGGGCGGAACGGATTAACCATATTTACATTGAACCTTATGGGAAACTTTACCTCGACTTGAGACCAACTCGAGTTGCAACCAGAGTCACGGAACGGATTAAGTTCGTAACTAGAGGTTCCACTGTACTGTGATCTTGACTTCCATAAAGCTTCTGATAATACTGCTCAATTAAATACTGATAAAGCAGCTGTTTCTGCATGGGTTGAATAGTACTACTATTACACAGATCCACTGTTGCATGGATAAATATGGTGAAATGCTTACCGATTGTTCCTAATCAGTGTGAAGAAAAATATTAAATGGATTCCTTGTTTGTTCTTGGATCCTGCTATTTACAACACATTTCAATGATGATTTTGAAAAAGGAGAGAGGAAGAAATAAGGCAAAATATTGATTTAACAATACCTATTTCTTCCAGTTAATGGACTTCTAATACAGCACAACAAATCTGCAATCCTGAAATAAGAGACGAGTTCATTTTTTCTGAAGTCTGTCCAGACAGCTCATGTTTTTGGATCATTTTCAAATGAGGTAAGTTGACATAAATGATGCAAAACTTTCAATCATACAATTATGCAAGTGACATGAATTATGTGAATTATGCAAATCTGAACTGAATGGACATTTGGATTTAATAGACAACCCTTTCCCTATAATGATCTATTAAATCAAGTCCTTATATTTTTAAATGTACAAATGACACAAAAATCAGAAAGTTTAGGAAAAACAGAAATAAAATTAAAAACTATTTTGCCAAGTTAGAAAATTGGGTGGAAAAGAAGTATAAAATCTACTAGAAATAAATGCAAAATTCTTCATTTAAAAAATAGGAATCAAATGCACAGATTAAAAACAGGTAGCAATGAATCTGAAAAAAATCTTGAAAATGTGAGTAGCACAAACTACATGAATTAGAAATGAGATATGGCTGCAAAAATGCAAACACAGCTTTAGATTGCATCAAAATTATTGTAGTTTTCAAACAAAAGAAAGTAACAGTTCCACTTGAGAAAACATTTTGCCTTAATACTATGTTTATTTCAGAACAATATTCTTTAAGGATTTAGATAAATTAGTACTGATTCAGAGAAGGGCTACCAAGATGATCAAGCTATGAAATCCTCTTGTACCCTATCAACAAAGACAGAGGGAACAGTTCTCTTCAAGAATCTTAAAGGATTACTACACAGAGGAAGGCACAACCTCTGTTCTATAATCCAAGATTCAGGGCATGAACTAATGGATTCAAGTTACAGAATGGTAGAGTTCCAAAGGGTGGGGGAGATTTTAAATATTATTGGGACTTCTGGGGGAGGTATGGTGAACTGAAGACGGAGCTGAGAATCACAGGAAAATCCATGGAACTGGTGAGTAGACCAGTCTCCAGGATACCTCTCCGGATAAGTCTATTCATAGATTGCTTACATGTGCTCCTGACAGCTGCTCCTTGCAAACAGACTGCGGGATAGAGGTTTTCCAAGGCTTTGAGTGCCAGGAGAAGACGGGATTGGTCATCTTGCTTGCAACTGTGGCGGAGACTTTAAAAGGACACTAAGTTCACAAACCTCACTTTCTAATCACTTTCGGAAATTGCTCATTAACTACTTCTAAATTGTTAAAGACCTTCGGACAAACAAGTTTGAAAACATGGGGTGAGTCTGCCTTCAATCCTGAATGAAAGAAATTTTTAATCAAGCTTCAGAATTTAAAGAAACTGAAATAAACAGCAAAAAGCTAAATAAGACTTTGATCTTAGAAAGTTATAAACAGATTAAGGGTCCATATAAAATTGGAATACTGAAACTTTTACAATAATATTTTGGAATTAATTATAAAGAACAAACAGCTTTTCATGAGAAACAGATTCTGTTTTGGTTTTTACATTGCAAAACAAAGATAAGCAATTTCATTATTTCAGAAACTGGACACTAGAGGGGACTAAAGTTTTTAGGTAGAGGAAAGATTTACAAACCTGCAAAATGTTGCAAAACGTTCTAACAATGAAAATACTGAATGAGACTTTTGAAGAATGGAATCAGAAAATAGTAGCCATGATATCAACAACGTTAATAATGATATCTGCTTCTATGGATAGACTATGCCCAAAATATGTTATTGAAGAAATGACAGATGTAGAACAAATTTTAGCTGACAAGATATAGTATCGAAAGTGGATTTACAACTGACAGGTGAAGAGAATGATTTAGAAAAGGATGTTTCACTGGATCTACAAAAGAAATTGGCTGAGGCTTTTAAAAGGGAAATACAAATGACAAACAGAGTTTGTCACTGGATAATTTTTTCCAACTTGATTTACAAAAGAGACTTGTTAAAGTCTTGAAGAATTCTGTGCAATGGGACAAAAAAGAAATGAAGAGAAATCAAATCCTACAATATTTGAATGAACTAAAGATTAAGACTGTTAGAAATAAAAGGAAGGAATATAAAGTTGATTTATTTATTAAAACAAGATATGTTACCTCTGGGAACCCTTTATGGACTTTCTGCTGACACTGGGACTGAAAAGATTTTATGGATTTGTTTACAGATAAGAGATGGGATATGGGATGAAGAGATAGATGTTTGTAACCTTAGAGGAGGTGAAGAGTCACTAAACTTGTTTATACTTGTTATGATAGCTGGAAGTCACTACTTTATGTATTTCTTTTCTCTTTCCTTATTCCTACTTTTCTCTTCTTTTTTTTCTTGCACTTTTTACTTCTCCCTATTCTCTTTCTTTAGTTTATATTAGATTTTACTACTATAATCAAAATTCTTAATAAAAATTGCACACACAGAAACACACACACACGAAATGTTTTAAACATTGTTTACTGAACAGGGGACAGAAGTCATAGTTTAAAGAACTCTTCCAATGTTAACATATAAAGAAGTCTGAACTACTTTATCATTACATAATATGAACTTTATTAGTTAGCTTGCTACTTACTTGCTGCCATGTTAGCTTCAACCGTTCAAACTGCTCCTTCCCATCTTCGGCGCAATCAGAGCAAGTAAACTTGAAAAAGTTATCGCCTTTAAGATAGGTGATTTGTTCTCTCGTCTGACCTGTAAATAAATAAAAATCAGCCCTCTTTTTTTCCCCACAAAAACAAACAGCATAAGCCACATCATTATAAAGTATATTACAAAGTAATTACCTGAGAGTAAACTACAATGAATAGAGATAGGATGACCCTTGAACAGAAATCTTGGAATCTACCACTTTCTTATTGATAGTAATGAACAGAATACAGAAAAAATACACTAGATGGCTAGGGCTGTGCAAAACACTTCAATTCAAAAGATTCCATCCTGAAAACAGCTGTTTGTTGTTTCACGCTCAAAACCAAACACTTTTGTCTGGCAGTTCTACACTAAAATCAGAACAAAACATGTTCTTTTTTTCCATTTCAGAACAAAACTTTAGTATTTCAAGTGTCCAAGCGTGTGACTGAGCTGTTATTCCATGGCTTGTGCTTGAGTTGCTTTTTTTCAAACTTTTGACAGCTTAAGCAATACAGCAGAACTAATCAATCGTCCTTGTTGCTACTGGTTTAAACTGACCGAGATCGTGGGTAGGAAGCATGAAGAAGAAAGCAACAGTTAAGCATGTGGCCAGACAGAAGACTCTTCTCGGTTACATGACAGTCAGCCTTTGTGGTAAATTACAGTAGATTTTCTTAAAAAAAAAAAAAAAAATGCTATGCAGAAGTTTACATCAGTGGATAGGTTGCAATTAAGCATATGGATGGATGAGTGGGATATATATAATTTGTACTTTATATTTCCAGCAGCTAATTTAAAGATTAATGTGTGCATGCGTCTTTGTGCTTCAGAGTAAGCACTGTTAATGCTGCAATAAATGTAAAAAATGCTTAGTACAATGTTGATTTACTTGGACCATAATAGACGGCCATAAATGCTCTTCTCTTCTATAAATACTGATCTTCAGGGTGCATTAAAAAATACAAAGGCTCTATGTTAGTTTTGGCTGGTTTCTTTTTGGATGGGGGGTGTGCATGCATGTGCATATGTGCATTTTGTCAATAGTATTATTTTGCTGTAATGTTAATGCTATTTATACAGTTAAACATCAGCAGCCTTTTTTTCCAGACAACAACCACCCCTATGTGCAAGCAAAATGTTAGCAAAAAAGCTATATACTTGCTTTAACTGGGTTTCTGCATAGAAAGCAGGCTATGTTTGATTTTGCTTAATAAATGGGGCGACAATGCATACAAAAAATTGATCAAGGAGACTGCTTTTTAAAACATTAGAGAAACCATGCAGAATTGAAAAAAAAGGACAATTTGTGTCTACCTTTCAGATTTGTTTAACTTGAGGCTACAAGAGGTACAAATTTAAAATGTAACATATTGGTTAAGGTGTTATGCCAGATTCAAGTCTCCCCTCAGCCATGGAAACTCACTGGGTAACTTTGGGCCTGTCACACACTCAGCCAAATTAACCTCACAGAGTTGTTGTGACGGGCATAAATTAAAGGAAATGCAAGCCAACTTAAACTCCTGAAGAAAATTAAGTGCCATCAGCCACATATAAAAATTAACAAATAAGCATTAAAGAAATCTGTTCTTTAGAAGGGCCTGACTTCATAGAATATTCTTAATACAGGAACAGAAATGGTTTGTGATTGCCGTCTTTCTGGATGTTTCTGAACTTTGCACTCTAACCTATAGACCTGGGATTCCCTGGTGGCTTCTCACAGAAAAAAAAAGCATATATTTTCTCTGCTATGCAACAAAGAAATGTTGATTAAAATATGTCCAAACAGCTAATATATATTTATTAATATATATTTATATTTTTAAAAAAGAACTTGTCATGCAAAAATTTATGTTAATGGATTCCTTGTGGTTTAGCCTAGTCTTAAGAAGACTGTAATCTATGTCATATACTTAAAAGACAGAACTGGTAGGAATCCAGCAAAACTAGAAGAGAGGTGGTTCCAGTGTGGAGAATGTGTGTGGGCTAGGAGGCTGACATGTGTGTTTATGTAAAATGGAGTAAAAACAGTAAATTTAAAAACTCTAATTCATAAAGGACGCAATATAAAGATCAAGAATTAGGAAGTCTTACTTGCTGGCAACCATTTTTGACATCTTTCACAGTAATAAGATATCTCCTCTGTCCATGATGTATCCCCTTCATCGCTATTCACAGAGTCCCCACTTTGATCATGGCTCAAATCCACTGATGCCTGATCTTCAGATTCTACTATGAGAAGAGTCTCTCCTTCTACTTCTCCCTCTTCCAGCCCTTCTGAAGGAGATGTTCTTGTAGCTTCATCATCATGACAATTCATCATCTCACTCATGTATGGATTTTTATCCATTGTGCCTATGTAGAATTATTTTCACTATATAAGAAATGTTTTCTTCTAATATTTAAAAAGCATGATCAGTATGACTGCCTTGGTAAATATGACAACAATAAAATTATTTAATAGAAAATTACAACAACAGCTCTTTCCTTTCACACTTGGGATTTTCTTGCCATTAGCATTTTGCTATTCTCTGTTTCAAGTTGTGCAGTCAAAGTAATATGTTCATCTAAAAGATGAAAACGTTCCTTGTATTTCTGTCTTTCAAGATCTTTGTACACACCTTCCCGTAGCCTCTGAAAAAAGATATTAATAATTACATTAATTCTCATATAATATTACTGAAAGATTGTAAAAGATCCATAGTACTGCTATAAGAAAATTAAGAACACTTCAAAAACTAACATATATTGCAGCATAAGCTTCATGGTCTACTGTCCATCAGACACACAGAGATTATTAATAATATTATAATTATACAATATTATTAATTATATTACAGACCTTTACAGATAAGATACTTAGGAAACAATATACAATAAGCAAAAAATATTCATATGTTGTTAGTCCTTGCTTAATGACCCTGAGACTGGAATTTCCTTCATTAAGTGATGTACTCATTAAAGAAACATCACGTAACCATACCACATAGCAATGGAGTTTCAGCAGTCTTGGTTGCAGCTGTTAAGTCATGCCGTCATTAGGTGAGGACCTCATGCTGCTCCTGCCCTGCCATGCTCATCTCTACTTCAACTCCCTGCACCTGCCTATCTCCCCACCATCTCTGCCCTTTTGGCTGCCCTGCATTCTGCCACCTATGCTGCCCTGCACTCCACCACCCCTGCCATCCTGCCACTCCAAGTCTTCTTCCTTCCACTGCTGATGAGGTGTGGGAGGGGTGCAGGGCAGAGTGAAGGGCAGTGGGAGTGGCAGAGTGCAGCAGGGGCAGAGGAAGGCAGAGTGGCCAAAGGGACAGAGATGGGGGAGATAGGCGGGTGGGGGAGTTGAAGCACACACTACAGTCATAAATGCAGACAGGCTGCTAAGCACCTGAATTTTGATCACCTGACCACGGGGGTGCTGCAAGGGCCGTAATTTCTAGGATCAGTCGTGAATACCATTTGTTCCGTGCTGTCGTAACTTCGAATGGTCGCTGAACAAATGGTTATTAAGTAAGGACTACCTGTAAAAATATATAAACAAGTATATAAACAAAACAATGAAAATGTAGAAGGAAATTAAATTAACCAAACCAAGATGGAATCAAAGCCAAAATGCCTTCCAGAAGAGCTCTGTTTTGAACAGCTTCTGGAAGGCAGTCAGGGTAGGAGCCAATCAGTTGTCTATTGGGAGCCCATTCCAATGTGGTGCAGCTACTGATCCTTAGATGCCCCTCATTTCCTGTCAGCCCTACCATATCTCCCTTGTGGGGCACCATTAGTAGTTTCTCTAGGATAGGATATAATAATTATATCTTATTTTTCTGTATCATCCTAATGCACTAATCAAACTGACCAGTTTCTATGCAAAATAATAAATGGGTACAAATTCAACATCAGAAATGCAATATGCCAAAGAAAAATATGGTAACTCTTAAAAAGAATAATATTGGTAAGGTTGTCAGCTCATGAACCAAAGACTATATTAATTTATTTCAATCTGCTTCTACTGTTAACTATTCTTCTTAATCTACAAATAAGTTAAACACTAGAAATACATCTTTTCATTACAAAAGATTTGTTGCAACTGCATTATCAAAAGATTTATTTTACATGAGCATAATTTACAGTTATAGTTCTAGCTATATCAAAGATATAGTTCTGTATTTGCTGTTTTAGAATTTTCTGAATGTTTGTGTATCTGCCACTGAAAGTTATCAGAGCTTCACGTGGGTCCTACTGAACAAAGATCTGTCCTGGACACCAGCAGAGGTGGTGAGAAGGGACTCTGGCCTTTGGGGGTTGAGTTAACAATATAACTACTGGCTGAGAAAAAAGCAGAAGAGTTGTGACATGCAGCAGTTGTGACATGCAGCTCATCTGATTAGACAATGTTCTAGTTAATAATTAATATTAATTAATCAGAAAAAGGAATAATCACATCTGTGCCTGTATTTCCTTCCCTGGACTTCTCAGGGATATGAGAACTATACATTATGTACTTTATTTTATTCCTCACATTGTACACAGTGATAGTAACAAAAAATCTCATCATCAATAGCAAGAATAATTCAACATTGCCTTACCTAGCCTCTGAAGTGGAAGAGAAAAGAAACTGAGGTGAGAAGAGTTCTCTGCAGGCAGAAGGCAGAGAGCGGGAAGAAGAATAGCACTTAATATCAGGGAATTGAGAATATGGTGGCTCTCTTACCCAGAACCTGGGACCCTGAAAATCATCTTCATTTTTCCTCAAGATCCGCGGATTTACTTAGTCCCAGACAGTAAAACTGTCTGGAAGAATTGGAAACTCCCAGATAGAATTATCAGCCATGAAGGCAATGGAGGAAGCAGTGGAAACGCAACTGAAGGAGGCATATTAGTTTAGCCCTGCATTTCCCCAAGTGGAGTATATGGCCCTATCACCAAATAGGGAAATAGTGAGCAAACAACCATAGATGAAAATAATAATCCTGTTCCCTAAATGTTGCCAACATTCCAGAGGGAAGTACCTGAAGAAAATAATTTATTAGAAATCAGAAAGAAAAGCAAATACAATCCCTTCAGTGTCAAGAGTTGTACTGTGAGGAGCAGCTAAAACAAGCTGGGGGCTAACAGGTCAGTGAGAAGTCAGAAATGGATCACAGTGTGTGGCAAAGTGGGTAATGCGATTCCAAAGTTGTTTGTGGTCTGGAGGCCCTCAGGGCCTGAAGAATAAAGCAGACGAAAACAGAACAGAAATCATCAGTCTTTGTGTGTTGGGCCACAGTGGAAGACTATGCAGTGGAAGCAGCATTTGCAGCTTGTAAGAAACAATAACCACAGATGAAAAGATGGTGTTCACTGGATTATTAAGAGATTAAACTGCTATTGCAACAAGGTGAGGACCAACTTCACTGCCAGAATTTACAAACTGTTAAAATATTTAGGATAAAACAGAGACTGAAACACAGTAGAAATGAAGAGGAATGAGTTTGGTTGGGATTAGTTTGTACAGGAGGTAAGCCTCTTTGATTAACAGATGAGGAGATTACCAACAAGAGGACACGCATGAATAGAAGCTATTCCCCAGAAATTCAGGTGAAAGTTGAATTTCAAGGGGAATAATGGGAAGTAATATGAGATGGGATGCAACTGAGTAAGATAGCATGAAAGAGTGTGTGATTTTATGAGACAGTGATTAAGGGAGCTGGCTGCACATTAAATTGGTTAAAGCAGGCTGGGAAGGTAGTCAACAATACAGTATAATGGAAAGATTTTATTATTTGTATTTTAATTATGTTATGTTCTCTTATATTCCCTCTTCTGTTTTATTGTTATTCCCAATGATTTTGGGAGGAAAAGAAAATGGGGGGTGAGGAGAAATATTGGGAAAAGAGGGATGCCACCAAAATTGTTGATGAGCAGAGGTGGGAAATTGAGGGTGGGCCACACTTGGGAAAGGGGCAAGGAAAACCTTGCTCTGATCCCTACTTTTAGCTCCCCTTCTCTATTTGAATGTTAAGTAGAAGAGATGTATCTGATGAATCACCTGAAATGGGCACAACTCCAAAGTAGAGGGGGCAGCGTGACAACTGTCATCTAGGGCCCTTCCAGTTGTCAGAAGCATTGTTCCATAGATGATTGGATGTAAGGCTTTATATGTGATGTTGAGCTGTTGGGATAAGCTAACACTATTGTTGTTTGTACCAACCTCCCTGCTGCCCAGCTACATCCTTACCTGAGTTTGCAGAAACTTACTGTACAGGGATTTTCCTAGACGCTTTTAGTGCTAGAGGATTTCAATTTACCTATTTTTCCTTTTTCCACTCTCTGCATGGAACTGAGGGAAACCCATTGTAAATAATATCCCTACCCAGAAACAAAATGTAACACAAATTTACAGGTTATTGCTTGCTTCTTATAAGAAACCTTAGTTAGGAATATGATAAAAGCTGGCTTAGATTTCCAGGAAGAAAACAAAAAATTTACAACACAGCCTTCAGGTTAAGCAAAAGTAAATCCACTTAAATTGTCTCTCAGAAACTCTCCCAGTTCAAATTCAGTATAAGCCTTAGAACGCACTGACATTACATACATTTAAAAACTCCAACTCCCTTACTTTTCTTCACAGAAGAGGTACTGGAAGGAAAAATCATTTAATGTTGCTTTTTCTTGAAAGAGAAACGACGAAATTACATATGCTTTTAAAAACCTTTTGCAACTGCCCTAGTACAGCAATATAAAACCGCAGATTCCTCCATAGCTTCTCTATGGAATAACTGTTACTTCTGACCCGAGAGAGAGAAAAATGGCTCCCAAATTCAACGCGGAAGCAGGATCTCGTGCGTATGAGAAATCTCTTAAGTTGACATTACCTCTCTGAGACGTCTCTGTTGGACGTGGACACCAACAATAGCTCCGCCCGAAAGCAGGACAGAAACCCCCAGGGCTGCCTTAGAAGCCGCCGACATGACACGACGGAGCGCCACAACCTCCCACGAGACCAAGCATGAAAACGAATTACAGCGTTGCAGACAAGGTGCTTAAGAGCATGCGCGTCTGCGCGGACGCCCCACGTCTTCTATGTCCTACGCATGCTCAACAGATTTGATTGACGCGCGTTGCGTGGAGGCTTTCTTTCCGGAAAGAATCTATGCTTTCGTTCGGCCATATTCAAGAGGTAGAACATTGACCCTAATTTCTTGAGTAACTCTGTTTTCACCCTGATAAAAAGACGCAGCACATTTGTTGGACAGTTGACCTAGCATTTCTAAAATTGAGGAATAAGATTGTAGCAAAAATACTCTTAATTCAATCTGCGATTTTCTGAAGAAACCTAGAGGCAAAAGCAGTAACTGATGGAAAAATACCTCAGATATGGCAGGCTTTCTGCATTCAGATCTTCGGGTGTGCGAACAGAAGACAAAACCAAGGGGAAATGGAACTATTGGGTATTGTGAGCAGGGGAGCAAGAGCAGCATGCTTCACCCAGCCTGAGCAGGAATGGGAAGAATAGCCACTGGGAGTTGCAAGACCGGAATGTAGTGCTGAGCTTCTAGAGTGGGTAGGAAAATGCTGGGTTAGGAAAGGTGATTAAATTGAGGCCAGGACAGTGAAAGCTGGCTCTTGCTGCCCAGTGGAAAACAGAGAGCCTGGGAGCCCAGGACAAAATGGTTTCACAGGGCAGAGATCGGCTGCTGGAGAAGTTTTAAAATTAAATTTGTTTTCTTGCATTTCCCATTTTTCCCTAAATGTTGCTGCCAGTTGGAGCTGGGGCTGTGACAAGATCAAAATGAAGCGCCACAAACCATCTGCTCTGAAGGGCTTAAGATGGCTCATATTGGAAAAGAGCTCTTTTGAAGTGCAGCTGGAAAAAATAGGTACAGGGTCCATTTGCAATAGGTTGAGAGAGAGTGGACAAGCGCATCCTCCATTCCCACACTCCAGAGGCAGTGAATGGCTGATACTATTGCCCTGATAAGCAAAAAGTGCAGATCAACCCTGAAGACACTTGCAGCAACGTGCAAAGGATTCAAATCTAGATGCAGGCTGCCATAACACTTCACTGGACAATTCTTATGCTGCTATGCCCTCTCAACTTTTCCTTCCAGAAATGCAATTGCCAATCCCTTCACTTTCTGTGCACAATTCTTAGTGGACATATGTGCTTTTATATGTATGTATGCAAGATGCACATACATGCAGGCTCATGAGCCAGCTTTAAAATCAAAATTGTTTTCTTGCATTTTCCCATTTTTCCCTAAAGGTCTGTTGCTGCTCCTGTTACAAGTCTTTCTCAGTGGCTTAGTGGTTATATGTTTGACACATAGAAGATCCTTGGTTCAAAAGCTGGTAGACTACTTTTCAAAATTACTATTTTTACTTTCCTGAACTACCTATTTTTTTGCTGAGCGTTTTTTAAATGAGTCCATCAGTGCACTGTTTCATTATGTTCTAGTCACCTGACATAATGATTTCACCAGCAGCTTCCCAATAATCCATGGGTTTAAATTAGTAGATTTCTGCATTCATTGGGGGTTGGGCAAGATGATCTCCAAGATCCCTTCCAACCAAATGTGTATAGTATTTGGATCCAAAGTAGGCACGTTTGCTGAACCTGTTGATAGCTTTTTCTGGGGTTACACTGTAACTGGCTGGCTCAGGAAAATATGTATTTGAGGCAGTGACAGGAGCGCTATATTCCTAAATCACATGGCTGCCGTGTTAGCCCAGGAAAAGGTACAGTTCATTTAAGAAGCAGCTGGCAAGTACAGGGCCACTGCCCGTATCAGATCCAAATCCTGCCCATCTCTACTTCCAACCCTTATTTTTAAGATTCTGTGTCAACCCACAAATTCAAAAAGTAGCATGATCCTAATAACCCTCTCTACTTCCAATTATTTTTCCACTAATGACTTATAACATCTTCAGCACATCAATGGTTGGATGACTCTAGATAAGGTTACTTATAAGCTGGGGAGCAGTATCCGGCCGGTCTATGGTGTTATTTCAGCAATCAGTAAATCAGAAAGTTGTTTAGACTCAAGAAAAAGAAACCTCCAGACTCTAGAGTTGAATACTATGTTCCTTTGTTTTTAAGGAACAAATGGCAATCAATTAACCGCTGTCCTTATAAAGGATGTAATATTTTGAAGGTTGTCCCTGATTGTCTGTACAGGTATGTGCATGGCACACAATACTTTCACCAAGACTGTCAACAAAACAGTGGTTATATTTGCGCGCGCGCACACACACACACTGAGAACACAAAACAGCTTTCAAACCAGCCAGACAAGCTTTCCAAAGGATGTTGCTGCTATAACAGTTCAAGGAGAGGTGTTTTGTCTGCACTAATGTTTTGCAAAGCACTCTTTCAGATACTTTGCATAGCCCTAAAAATTAGGTTAGGAGGTCTGCGCTAAAACTTTTATTTGTCTCATCTAGGAGAAATTAGAAGGAGGATCTGGGTCAAAATCAATCCCTTACAGATAGGATCTACCTCAAACCAGAAATCACATCAATTTCCACAAAACAAGACATTATAATCACAAGCCCAACATTCTGGGGAGTTGCCATGAGGCAAAAACATGGATTGGAGACACAAATCCTTCTGGTTCTTCATTATTTCCTTACATGTGACCCAGCTAAAAACATTGTGAAAGCATAGCTCACAAAATAAGCATAAAAGTGTAACTTTTTGTACTGTAATGTAAAAATATCCTAATAAATCTCCACCATTTGACATGCCCCCCAAAACAATAAATCAAAACAGATTAGATCAGTTTGCACAAAATAAGCCTTTGCAGTCATGGATCTGTCCGTATATAGATATAAGGTATGACTTCTCTTTTTACCTCATATCCACCTAAAACTACTGTCAAAACACCCATTATATCCACTTCACTCATCCGTCTCTCTCTTGCTCACTATTGCTCTCTTGCTCATATCTTCCCCCTTTCTCAAAAGGTGAGGGCTGTCTACAAGTGTGGTCAGATGGACTCCCTGCTTCAGCCAGATCCACTTTATCACACAAGCTGGAGCATTATTTTTACTCATGTTTAGCAGTTTAGCATGAGACCACTAGACCCATGTAGATAAGGGGCCATGCCTGACTAGTCTTCTACACTGCCTGGTCACTCCTGATGCCCAAGGCAAAATGGCCATGGAGAGAAGCCACAAGCAACCAGGGGTGTGCCTGCAGTTCCTTAAAATGGCTGCCCCCTGCCTCATCATTGATCACCTCGGAAGGTGTTTATGTGTCCATTGTGTAGTTTTACAGTGGCATAAAGGAAGTGGACTTGTAGATAGGTCTAGGCTGAGGTTAATGGGGAGTGAAAGTTGTTGAAGTCATGATGGAATTTGATGAAAGATTGATTGATGCTGAATGATACTGCATTTTCTTAGTCACTGGGTGGCACGTCCATACTTGCATACAGACAACCACCCAACTTGAAGCAGCTTCTCAGAAGCAACAAGAAGCAACAGGACAATGATGCCAACATGGGAAGCAGGTCCTGCAACAAACCCAGATGTCTACCTTGCCCCACATCTACAGCAACAGCATCATTACACACCCAAATACACACACAAGAGAAGAGATGCCTTCACCTGCTTTTCCTCCAATGTGATATATGCCATCATTTGCCAACAAGGCTCCTCTGGATTCTACATTGGAGAAACAGCCCAGACTTTGCCTAAAAGAATTAATGGATGCAAGTTTGAGATCAGGACTCATAATGAGGACAAAATAATAGCAGAGCAATTTAATCTCCCAGGACACTTGATTACAGGTAGTCCTCAGTTTATGATGGCAATTGGGACCAGAACTGCCATTGCTGAGCTACGTGATCATAAAGCACACCGCTTAATGACATCAATTCCAGCAGTCCTGGTTGCCTTTGTTAAGTAAATCACTACAGGTTGTTAAGCAAGGACATCACGTGGTCACCATTTGTGACCCCCTGCCAGCTTCCCCATTGACTTTGCTTGTTGGAAGTCAGCAAAGAAGGTCACAAATGGCAACCATGTGACTGTGTGGATGCTGTGACAGCCGGAACTCAGAGGGCCAGTTGTAAATACCACTCATTCAGCGCTGTCACAAGTTTGAACAGTCACTGAACAAGTGGTTATTAAGTGAGGTCCATCTGTACAGTTTAGTTTACTATTATTGATTAGCCATTAGGCCATATCAGACCACCTGTACAGAATTCAGAGTGACTGTTTTGGAAAACAGGGACTTTAATAGCAGTATTGAATGAGAAATTGTTGAACTCACAAATATCAAAAGGTTTCAGGCTATTTCTCAACAAATACAATGGGTTTTTAACACATTAGAATTGTTAATTGATAAGGTATCTGTAATCTGTCTCACTGGTAACCTGCATCCTATCTTCCCCTCCTTTCTCCCACTTTCCCCCCAATCTCTCCCAATTTTAAATCCTACATCAGTCTAGCCACTCTATGCATATGACAAAGTGAAAGGAAAGCTTATGCCATTTACTGAAATCTGTTACTCAGAAAAGTACTACCAGACTTCTGATTTTTTGCCACCACAGATTAACACAGCTCTTCTTCTACATTGATTAAAGTAATAATTTCAGTTGGCAGCAGTTTTTTTTGCAAGTAGCCAATGGAGGACATCCATGTTCCATGTAAGTCCCATTAGTGTCACAGGGTCTCCTGGGAAGATTAGAATTTGCAAGGATGCAGTTAATCCTTCTTTCCAGGAAGGAATGCTTGGAACTGGGCAGCTATCCCACCTATCCTGCAGAATGTGGTCTGGATAGTTGAGCAAGCTAGCCAAGATTTGTCCTTGTGCAGGCTGCCTTGGGAACTCTGGTTATGCATTATCATCATCATCAAGAAGATTCCATATACATGAATAATGACTATTTTAGAATGGAACAAATCTTACATTTACATATTTACATGTAATATAAATATTGAAAAAATAAAAACTCATGAGGAAGATAATATATACATATTCAAAATGAGTTATTTAATTGCTTAATTACAAAAGGAAACAACATGAATAATTATGTTGGTTTTGACTACAGTACAGTTGAATAAACCACTATGTCTGGGTTTACACATTGTGCTAAGCAAAAGTAAAGCAAGCCATGCTGTGCTAACTGTAACATATGAATCCACCCACTGAAAACATCGGAAGAATGGTATAAAAATAAATTATTCTAATAACATCACTGAGGCTACTTGGAAGGATCATCAAGCTTAGGGGGAAAGGAAGGTTTCAACTGTCAATTTGTAGTTAAATATCCCATGAAGATACTATATGTACTTTGGTTATATACTTCATGTGCAGGCTCAACACACACACACACACTCTTTCTATTAAGACGAAGTACTTTGGAGTATATATCATATAAATCAAAACAGATCCAAAAGTCTCAGGGACACAATTCTGTTTCCAAGGCTCTGGACAATCTGTGCTGGTAGGGTGAAATTGGGTGATGATGCTTTCCCCAAATAAAGGGAAGTCTACAATGCTGGGCATCCCCCCCTCCCTTAATTTTAGAAGTTACATTCTTTGCAAACATTCATGCCTAAGGAAGGGTTGGAACAAAACAGAGCTGCTCCAACCGGTCAGACAGGTAGAGGGCTTGTTGACACCGTTATGTTTGCAGCACGCATGCTCCTTTCCAAGTTTCCTGGTGGTACCTTTATTCATACACCTTATGAAACTTGGGGTGGGGGTGGAGGGGGCCTCCTTCCACTACGCCTCCGGTTTCTTGCTTTTGGGGGAGAAGCTATCAGCAACGGAGTAGTTCTCCCGAGCGCAGGTAGAAGATTAGAAACGCGCCTCACCTAGAGCGTAAGCAAGGTGAGGTCCTAGTGCTCACCATGCCCCGCGTTTTCCTTGTGAAGAGAAGGATCCCGCTGCCTGCCAGTCGCAGCTGGGACGAGCTGCCAGACGAAGAGCGAGCGGACACCTACGTCCCAGGTAAAGCGAGAAAAAAAACGCTCCTTTACTTCTCACCCCTGTCCCGGTTCCTGATTCCTCCTCCCACATCTGTTCCCTGTCTCCCCCGACCTTTAGAATTATTTTACCGAAGAGAAATAGGTAGGAACAGTGCTTAAATTATCGGAAACATAGGATAAACGAAACAAAATCTAAAAGCCTAGGCGGGGTCGTTATATTCTGGATTGACATTAGTACTAGATATTAAGGAAAAGGGACTATAAGTACGCTCACCGATCCTGTTTGAATCGCTTCACAGTTTTAGAATTCCGTTTAGGTTTTTAAAAAATCGGAACATTTTGCAAAAGGAATGTAAGGCCTTGATGGAGTAGCGTGGAAACACGGTACAGCATAATCCTATGGATGACTTGCTGGCTTTTTACTCTACGAAAACGTGATTAGGATTCAGCTGCTCCCGGGAAACTAGAAGAGTTGTACCACTATGGCCTTTCACGATCACGTAATTCCCCAACTATGAGAACAACTAGTTGTGCTCTTTTTCGCTGTTCTTCTACGCTTCTCAAAAATCTAATGGGACTTAAGCAAGAATTACTAAATAATTCTAGTCGATCCCGTAAGATCTTTCAGGAGATCTGCAGGCGTGTGACTAAGCTCCACCCCACCCCAGCCCCGGTCCTGAAAGTAGAGACAATACGCATGGAAAAACGAGGGACACTTTGCCGGCGAATTTGCAGGGTTTCCACCTCTTTAAGCGATTTCATGCCTTTTCCAAGATATAGCGGATAGGAGAATTGCAGGTAGTCCCGCAGGAGCGATATGAACTTTGCCCTCCTCTGATTTATGTTCCCGATTGCAGCCGTTAGTTAACTGAGCGCCTCCCTTTTCCGAGGCGAGGTGACCCACCCTGAGGCTAAACAGAGTTCTTTGGGTGCCTTTGTTCCGAAGAGCGCCAAATCAGGTCGGGTGCGGGATTGTTACTTGCCGTCTTTTTGGTTGGAGGAGTCTTTGGGAAATATTAGGAGGTATAGACTCCTCTCAGTTACTAGTTAGCCTCCACCCTCCACCTCAGCTACCTGTCTCGGCCTTCTCTGTTAGCACTTTGTTTCCTGAGTTCTTTTCAGGCCCATCACCGCCCCCCCCACCTTCTGTTATTGTATCAACTTCTCTCCAGGCTTCTAACAAGGTAGAGGAGAGTTAAGCAGATCTCCACTTTTTCATTTGGGAATGAAGAGGAGATATGATTGTGCTTTTTTCCACTTTATTTGTCAGTTTTAATCATTTCCTCACTCAGTAAAGAGATCTGATAGCCTAGCAGTCAGTTCAGTTCTCCCAGTTACCAAGTGTTTTGTTGTTATTAAAATAATAAGAGTGAAAAGTTTGAAAGTTTGTTATACCATCAAATTGGTGGTAGTAATGAGTAAGTTATACAAAGGCACAAGAAGCTTAATGAAAATTATGAACCACACCAACTGAGAATTTGTCATTTATGGAGAATAATTGAAACCAGTGATGTCCTTCACAAGTTCCATTGGGTTACTCAGCAAAGAATAAGGTATGCAGTTTATAAGTTTTTTTGCATATGAAAATAAATGTTCTTAGTGAAGAACAATGAGAAATTTTTTTCTGCAGAGAGCTGTATGCCATTAAGCCTGCCCAGCAATAATAGATGAGGACATATACATCATAACCCCCCATACTGTCCTCTCATAGCCCAATCGTATATGCTCCCATATATACCTACAAATACTATATTTGGTTTCCCTTGCTACTCAGTAAGAAAGCAGCTTCTTTTGTTATTGCATAGTACAGAAACTGTTTCTCCATGGCCAGATTATATTCTTTCTATGCTGCATTGTGAGGGAAAAAAGCCAATTTCTCATGTTGCAGCACAGTAAAGTAGAAAAACTTGGTACTCAGAAAAAGTGATCAGTAGCATAGAAATAATTACATTTCACCTTACTGTATTGGGGCTCTGTCAGATCCCATTTGAAGTCAGTTCTGGGCACCAAAAAGGACAGAGACAAATTGGAACAAGTTCAGAGGATGGGCATCAGGATAGTAACAGGTCTGGAAATCAAGACCTATGAGGAATGGTTAAGGGATTGAGTTATGTCACTATCCAGCTTTGATCACAGCTATTTCTCTCCCAAATTTTGCTCTCTCCATTAGTACTTTTACTCCTGAATTATTTTCATACCTATCACTTCACTTGGCAACTTGGGGGAGGGGGTGTTGACACCAGTTTTCAGAAAGTTAGAAAAGACCACCACTATTTTATTTGGAAAAAAGATATTTTAGTGCTCTTATACTTTAATGATATTCTGAAATAGCATCAGTGAGGATGTTTACCTTTAGATGCAGCAGCCCTGCTTTTCTTTATTGCGGTGTTTAGAAAATAATAAAGGATGTTGAAATGGGCATTTATTTATTACTCACCAACATTTGTCAGTTTTAATCACTTCCTTCATTAGTCCCCTTCAATTAAGAGATTGGTTGCCCAGGAACTAAGCAATTTCTGTTCTCCCATTCTACAGATTCCACAGTCATTCAACAATCATGGCAGGATTTGGCTCTATTTTCTTTGGAGCTAGTTCTGTACTGGTGTCTTTCCATTTCTTTCTTTACCATTATTAGGGAGATGCCCAGATGGAATATACTGTAGTAGGAAGGGCAGGCAAACTACTCTACAAAAGCTCAAGAGGACACCTGAAGTTGGATCCTCCCCATTCCTGCTGCAATTCCCTGATTGATGGGTGTTTTCCCTGTGACATACTAAAGAGGAAAGCAGCAAAGCTGTAAGAGAAAACCAGTCACCTTGCCTTTAACAATTGGTACACTCACCAACACCATTCTGCAGTAACTTGGATCAGCTTCAATAAAAGCAGGATAGAGGAGAAGCTTTAGAAAAGACACAGGCCTTTTGCTAGACTGTAAATGGGGGCCTGGTGAGCTGCATGACTGAGATTCCCCGTTACTGCAATGCACAGCTTTTTAAAAACAATTAAAAACCCTTTTGATTGTCTCAGATCCAAAATAGTACAATAGCTTGATATGCATTACATAGCACATTTGAAATATTTTAAGTACTTCGTGTATAAGTAGCTTATATTACAAGTGAGGAGCTAAGAGAAGAGTAACTTTACTGAGGATTGTTCCTCTTCATAGCTTTCGAGTAGGCCATAGAGGCTATGCTTCATCCTGAAAGGTAGTAAAAAGACTGGGATGCTGACAGGTATTCTATTGCTATTAAACCAAAAATGTAGAGGGAATTTTTTTTTCCATGAAGGTTAAACAGGTCAAAGAAGTCTGACTTCCTCTAAAATTTGTTGCATTGATGATCCAACCCATATCCATGGCTCTTACATGCCTCCCTTTTAGAAACACCTTGACAAACAAGATTTGGAAGAGGATCTTTATAAATGGTATGTCAAAGACTGATGACTTTGGGACACTGGGAGGTGACATCAGATTCATACTACTTTGTCTATGTCCAGTGCAAGGCATAGATTAGCAAAGCTAGGAGACAAAACATTTGGGTTGCTTAAGTATCTGTATAGATACTACTTAGATATCCTTGTAGAATAAGATTATGGTGAGGAGACACCCACCTCTCTCCCAAACACCTCCCTGTGGAAGATTCTAAGCCCTGGTAGTTGCTGCTTCACATTGAAGTGTTAGAATTTGCCCACATAGAAGATAAATTATGGAGGCCATGAGTCTTGTGTTTGGCAACAGCCTCAACAGTGGCTTCATGGACATGAACAGAGAGTTGGTCCCATATGGAGAAAACATTTACTACAGAATTGGCATTTTTCATATCATTGTGTAGAACGCCCTTTCTTCTGAAAAGGACCAAAGTCATACCCACAGGAATTGACATTGCCACCTTCAACATTACAAAGTTGCAGGATACTTTCGTGAAACATGCAGCAAGGCAAAGTGCTTTTTGAGGCTCAGTTTTGATTACCTGAACACTTACCTTTTGTTTAACTGGATGCTTGAGTAAGGGGTGCCAGTGCATGATGCCATGTGACACATCAGTAAGAAACTCAGAATTATGTTAGAAAGCGGGCTTTTATCACTTGGGTACTCTTGAACCATAGCCATGTACAACTGTAGAAGACCAGGGCATGTGTCAGACGTGATAGGAGAGTCCCTTGGGCTGGTCCTGTATACAGGTAGTCCTCGGGTTACATCTATTCATTCAGCGACCATTCGAAATTATGATGGCACTGAACCAGGGGGACTTACAACTGGTCCTCAAAGTTGCAGCCATCATAGTGTCCCCACCGTCTCACTGCGATTCCGGCACTTGGCAACTGGCTTGCACTTACAACAGTTGCAGTGCCCTGTGGTCACATGACCATCATTTCCAACCTTCCCTGCCAGCTTCCCACAAACTAAATAAATGGGGAAGCTGGCAGGAGGTCACAAGTCACTCCCGCAAGTCACTCCTGCTCCTGCCGCTTTTTCTCCCAAGGAGCCTCTGGGTGGCAGGGGGATCTCGTACTCTGTAGTGCCTGTCCGCACTTGTGCCTGTCCATAGCACCCACCCTGCCCGCAGCCATCTGCCCACACATGTACCCGCCTGCCCGCCTGCACTTGTGCCTGCCCTTAACACCCACCTCCTGGCTGCTTGCACTTGTGCCTGCCCTTAACACCCACCTCCTGCCTGCTTGCATTCACACCCGCCCACACTCATGCCTGCCCATCCACACTCTGTAGCCTCACCCATCTGCCCATAGTTCTTGCCCGTTGGCTTGCTTGTGAGCTGCCTAAGAAGGGCAGGCTTGACATGACTGCAATTTGTGAGTTCCTGCCAGCTTCCCAATTGACTTTGCTTGTTGGAAGGTGGCAGGAAGTTGCAAGTCATGGTCATGTAAGATCCTTGCTTAATGACCCATGGTCCTTGCTTAATGATGGCAACGAGGACGTCAGGATTGCCGTCACTAAACGGGGTGGTCACATGATGTCACACTTTATGACCGCATTGCTTAGCGATGGAAATTCTGGTCCCAATTACCATCGTAACCTGAGGTCTACCTGTACTGTATGTATTCCAATATGAATGCACTCAAATTACAATCTTGCTGTGGCACTCCTATCCGCAGAAATTAGCTCAGAAAGGGAACGCTTTCTTGTTTTCATAGAGAGATTTCAGTAATGCCAGTTCATTTACTGCGATCCATATTTAGTCTGTGAGTAGAATTAAGCCTTTTATATCCAGTATATGATAAGACAGGTGACATTTATTAAGAAAATTACATATTGTAATAGAAAGGCTGCATCTCTTAAGCTTTCTGGCATCATGTGGGGAAAAGAGGTTAAAAGGAAGAATCTTCCAATCATAGTAAAGCAGAGAAGAGACAAAGAGAAGAGTCTTAATGCCCTACATGGTCAATGGAATAATAGGATACTTCTGGAGCTGGGGCTTCACGTTTACAGCTTGGTTCTTTTCATTTTTGGAATGTACACATAGGCACGTTTTGGATTCAAACACTTTGTTTAGGTCAATACTGAGTTTGTTTCCATTTCTTAATTCTTCTGGTACTACTTGTGTGGCTTTGGGTGTAACCTTTTCTGCAAACAGATGGCCTGTGTACTTCTCCTTATAACGTGTTTGAAATTTCTGCTTTTAAAAGCATGCACCTCACCATCTCTATCCACTCCATTCTCTTCAGGTATACATTGTATTGTTACCTGGTGCTCTGTTCCATCACTGACTGTGAACTTGCCTCCATAATCTCAACTTAGTATCCGAGGCTTTCTCCCATTCCCAAACTTGTTGATGCTCCTTGCAATATATTCCTTTTTTTCCCCTAGCATTTAACTTTTCTCATGAATCAAATAAGTGACTGTTGTGAATATGGTTCCCTTTACCAGCTTGCAGAACTCAGACAGAATATGCATCTTTTTATGAGGAAGAGATGCTCTGTGTCATGTACACAGACAGGCATCCCCACCTTCCCCCTCTGCTGGAAATTAAAAAAAACCAAAAACTTTGTTCATTTATAATCTAGGTGCTAGGACTTAAGAACTGAGCTGTGGAAAATATGAGACTAAGATCTTTCCTTACAGTCTCTGATTAAAGTTTGGAATTTTCAAGATGCTGGGAAGAGCTTGAAGAGGGGTTATCTGCTTCAACTATTTTGTAAGAAATAGCTAACAAGTCTAGTGCGGAATTTGCGCTAGGATTTTAATATTTGTTTTTCTGTGCTGTGTTAAAGTCTGTTTTATCTGTACATGTTCAGAAATAGGATATACTCCAGCTTTTTATACATATCACAGGTATATGCATCATTAATTTTATTTTGAACATTATTGTCATTTGTAATAATTTGGAATCTTTTTGCAGCATCTCTGTCTGTTAGAAAGCACTTCATTGTAGGAAACCAGCACCATCCTGTGGTCTATCTGGAACCTTGCATTTTATTTTTATTTTTGTATTTTGGCATATTGGAGTTTTTTGTCATTTATAACATTAACAGTTGTGTATTTTACCCCTTTCAGTCCTAAATGTTGGCATTTTAATATTTAAAAGTAAAATAGTTTTTTAGTTTTATTTCTTTTTAAATAAAGTTTTATTTTGTTTATCTCTTGTGACGCTATAGAAAGATAGCCACATTATTATGTCCTGTATTATGTCCTACAGATGTCCTGTAGTTTGTAGATCACGTAACTCATCATATTGTGGTAAAATTTGGAAATCATGTTGTCGATTCTATGATATCACTAGCATATGTTCTTGAAAATAACGATTTGTTGAGAAAATGTTGTGATTGAAAAACCAGTCTTTCTGATGCTGGAAAACATAATTTCATATACTTGTAGGCCTAAGTACATATTTTTGCAGTTTTTCGTTGTAATTTTTGTCACAGATGCCAAGAAAGTTCAACAGTGTGTCCTCCTTTCCCCCCCTTGTCCTCCTTTCCAACTGTCCATGTATGCCTTTGCCTGTTCAGTTATCTGGTAACCCTACTGTATGGTAACCAAAAATTAGGAGTCTGGTAGCAACTTTTCAAACTAATAAATATTATTAAAAGGCTTAACTTTTTGTGAACTGTAGTTCACTTCATCAGATGCATGGAGTGGGCAGACTGAGGTAAGATTTAAATTCCAATGAGGTGGGAGGAAGAAAGTGTGATTATTCAGATGTAATTTGCATGTGAAACAGATTACAAGTACCTCATCAATTAGCAATTGTAATACATTAAAAAAACATTGTGTTTGATAAGACTCTCTGAGATAAACTGAAATCTTTTGATGTATGTTAGTTCTACAGTCTCTTGTTCTGTAGTTCTGGTGTTGTACAGAGTAAGGAAGATAACCTTGATGGAAATGTGCAAGAACCATTACCTAAGCAAAGGGTGTGTGTGAAACACTTTTAAAGCCCCGGAAAATGAGATAATATTCAGAAGCAGCTCAGGCAGATGCCTCCTTGATTCACTGAAACATAAGAATTAGAACAGTCAGACTTGCAAGATTTTATTATTATAGCCAATCTCAATAAAAGTAGTTCTAGTCTTCCTGTGGAGTTGATTTCCTGGTCTGGTCTACCTAGTGGGGCTAATAAGTACAGTTTCATTGTTACAAAACAGATACTCTGAGATCTGTAATTGAGTGTCCTGGAAAGTTAAAATGCTGTGCTATTATTTTGTCCTTGTTTTGAGTCTTGATGTCAAAGCTGCATCCATTAATTCTTTAGTGCAAAGTCTGGCCTGTTTGTCCAATGTAGAATCCAGAGGGGCATTGCTGGCAGATGATGGCATATATCGTATTGGAGGAAGAGCAGGTGACGGCATCTCTAACTTTGTGTGAAAAGTTGCTGGGGGCCTGTGATGGTGCTGTTAATGTAAATGTGGGAGCAAAGTAGATATCCGGGTTTGTTGCAGGTATGGTTCGTCATTGTTCTGTTGTTGCTTGTGAGAATCTTTTTCAAGTTTGGTGGTTGTCTGTATACAAGTATGCGTCTGCCACCCCAGGACCTGAGAAAGTGCAGTGTCATTGTCCAGTATTTGTTGTAGCTCATTAATAATGTATTTGAATGGCTTGAACTGTTAACCTGTAGGTGACAATCAATGGTGTTCTGTTGCTCTGTTTTTGTGGTCTGTCTTTTAATAGGTCCTGCCTGGGAGTCAGTTTGGCTTTATTGATTTGTCTATTAATCTTGTTTTGTGGGTAGTTTAGTCTCCCGAATTCCATCAGTTGAGCATCTCTGTCAAGTGGGTCAGAACAAATGCAATTGTAGCATAGAGCCTGGCTATAGATAATAGATGTAGTGGTGTATTTTGGGTGGAAGCTGAAAGCATGTAAGTGTATATGAGAATCTGTAGAGTTCTTGTATAATGTGGTGTTTATGTGTTCGTTTTGTAGTTTCATCACAATATCAAGCAAATAGACTTGTTCTGTAGATAGGTTGAGGCTGAAATTAATGATAGGGTGAAAGTTGTTGAAGTCATGATAGAATTTGATAAGAGAGTCTTTTCCATGGGTCCAGATGATGAAAATGTGATCAATTAATCTCAAATAAAACAGGTGTGTGTGTGTGCGTGTGTGTGAAGGAATAAGAGTTGAGAAAGCATTGTTCTAGATCAGCCATTAAGATTTTGGCATATTGTGGAGCCATGTGTGTGCCCATGGCTGATTTACAGATATATGTTAGTGCCAAAGGTAAAATAATTATGGGTAACTACAGAGTCACACAGTCTGGTGATAAGGTGTGCTTTGCTGATATCAGTGATCTTGATGACTGGAAGTCCACTGTGAGGAAAATATGTCTTTGGGTGAAGAAAGTTTTTAGAGGCCTCAGATGAATAGGATCACCTTAATAAAACTGAAATATAAAGGAATGTGCAGCACCCTTGAAGCTGGCTGGTTGTGAAGAATTTATCCAACTGGTGTGAACTGGGCTGGTTGTAAAAAGCCCCATCTCAAAACCCTATCACAAACATCGCAATATTCAAGGCATCTCTCTTTTAGTTCTTCCTGGCATTTGACACTTTGAACTAACTTGTTTCTTCCTCTTAGTAAGGCTATTGTTTTCCTTGAAAGATAGTAGACAGATAAGAATGGGGGCAGAAAGTAACTTGAGATCTATTGCTTACAGATGTATGCCTGCATCATCACATGAAGCATTTTTTACCCTTCCCCTTCTTGTAGAAATATATAAATATCAGGGTATCCGTTTTGCCTGCAGAGGAGTGTCTCCCACTAACCCTTGGTGGCTCCCGTTAGTACACATTGTCTAATAAATACTGCTGTGAAGCCCTGATTATTTTGCATTTGAGTCCTGCATTTTGATTCCACAGAAACTGGTGTGAGAAGTGGGATACGCAGTCTTCAAGCTGCAACTGGAGACAACAGCAGGGCGTCCTTCAGGGTGAGTGTTATGGTGAGCTTGATCCCATGTCCCTTCCCGCTGCCATATAAGAGCACCATTTAGGTGTGTGCATAAGGGAACAGTCTGTCTCTAAAAGTCTATTTTGTCTAGGGACGTCTGTTGAATGCATGGCCATGCCAAACTCTCAGCCGCACCTGGCCTTCCTGCGAGCTTAACAGTGATGACCAGGGTGTCCAGAACGCAAGAGGAAGTTTGGTCTTGGCAGAGTATTCCTTTTGTGTTGAGCAGAGGCTGACCTGCTCAAGGTCTGGGTCTGAGCAGGAGTCTGCTCAAACTCCTTTTTCCTGTTGTTTTCCCTGAATGAAGTTGCCTTAAGCTGCTAATAGGCAGGGAGGGAAGTATTAATGGTGCTTGGGCAGACTGAGAAGTGTCTGAGTGCATCCCTTTAAAATATTCCGCCATGTACCTGGGCTGGACATCATTCTTAGGACCACACTTGTGCCCCCACAGGCTGTGAAAGAAAATGAGTGAGTGAAAGTGTGAGGGATCATGTAAAAGCTGATCCTCCCCAATCAAGAGCAGCCCATTACATGAATCTAAAGGACTAAAATAATCAAAACAGGAAGAGAGAAGCCTGCAAGAGAGGAATCTCCAGATTTCCCAAGAGCAGGGCAGAGATCGAATCAGATAAGTATCCTAAATCTGAAAGGATTAAGTTAGAATCTCTGGGAAGAATGGGAAGAGAAAAAAAGAGAAAAAGAAGAAAAAATGGGTAACTTGCAAACAAAGCATGCTTTGAAGGAGGCTCCACAGGTTGCTCCTGTTATATTTATGCAGCAAAAGTTTGGCTCAGAAGTAATTAAATATATGGAACAATGGCATACTGGTACAAAGGGTTACAGGGTTACTCAGTGGCCGCTTTGCGAAAGTTGGAAGAAAACCAGACTAGAAGGAGTTAAAAATTCATTTTGAGTCTCCCGCCCAAGGAGAAAGAAAGACAGCAGAAGCAGTTTGTTGTTTGAGCAACAGAAATCAGTAAAAGGAAAGCTGAAAGTCAAATCAGCAGCTGGAAACCTAATTATCAGAAGCTACAGTCAGAAGCACAGGTGGACAGACAGGAAAGAATTAACAGTAAAAGCAGAGAGACTGTTGGCAAAAAGTGAACAACAGAAATGAAAAAGCCAGCACTGAAAACGCCTCAGTCTCCAGCAGAACTTTATCTCCAATTGTCAGCTAACAAATCAACTGAGGAGAGAGTGTTAAGTTTAACACAATGGGAAGACCCTCTCCTGGAAATTAGGGAAGCCTTGCAAGAGAGGCCACTTACTCTGCCAGCTGTTGAGGCAAGTGTGGGGGACGGAGCTAAATGCTGTTGAATGCTTTTTGTCAGCAAATACATCATGAGATGAGGCTTTTTACAACCAGCCCAGTTCATACCTGTTGGATAAATTCTTTATAACCAGCCAGCTTCAAGGGTACTGCACATTCCTTTATATTTCAATTTTGTTAAGGTCATTCATCTGAGACCTCTAAAAACTTCCTTCCTTCACTCAAAGACATATTTTCCTCACACTGTGGTTGGGGGGGGCGGATTTTGGTGTATAGTGCCTCAACATCTATGGTAGCTACAATGATCTTATTAGGGAGATTGGCAATGGATTGCAGTCTTCTTATGAAGTCTGTGATGGCTGTTATGTAGCTGGGAGTGCTGATGGCATAAGGTTTGAGTACAGAGTTCATGAAACCTGGTGTTCCAATTCTGATGGTTCTGATGATTGAGACAGTGGGTTAACCAGTTGCCTGATCTTTGTATTTTGGGAAGTAGATAGAAGATGCCTGGTCAGGGCTCCTAGATGTCTCCATGTATTTGTAGGAATTTTTTTCATCAGAGTGCAGAGTTTTTTCTGATAGGTTGTTGTAGGATCTGAGGATAGAAGCTAATAAAATACGGTGTTGGAGAGGTACCTCAAAGCATCCTTGACACAATCCACCTTGTTCATAATGATAACTGCCTCTCCCTTGTCATCTTGTTTGATTATGATGTCAGTGTTCTTGAAGCCTTGAATGGCATCTCATTCTGCCCTGCTGAGATTGTTGCATAAGGGGAGTTTTTGACTGTTGTGGCTTGAGCTTGTTGATGAAAGTTTTCAATGTAGAAATCCAATTTACTGGGGGATCCATGTGATTTTTTAAAATGCATTTACATAATGACAATTTATATCATACAGCAAGTCAGATTCCTGCGGGGAGAGGTGTTAGGAAGCTCACTTGGAATTCTATGGAAATCTTAGCCAAAAGAACCCATGGTCTTGCACCCAAATAATGTAACTCCTCCAGATTGACCACCAGTTAAAGTATCTAAAATGAAAAAGTTTATCAACATCCTTAAGCTAGGTAAGGCTCCTGACTATGATCATATCTTGCCTTAAATGCTAAAATCTCATATTAATTTATGGGTCCCTGTTATGGCCTCATTTTTCTCATACATTGATCAATCTGGAAATATATCAGTTGTGGGGCATATTTATTTTAATTTTCAAGAAAGAGAATGGGCCTCATAATTAATTTTATTACTGATTTAAATGCCATTATTTTCCAGTCAGTTGATCCATTTCTTTTACCAGATAAATGTCAGTCCTCTTGGACTCTAACCTCAAGTGGGATGTCATTCCAAAGGGCCAGTGCCATCTCTGAGAAACAGTGTTTCTGACCATTGGTGGTCCTGATCTCTTCAAAGTGGAGGTCCCAGCATAATCATAATGGTCAGACTTACCTAAGTTGGGAAGGTGCAGTCCTGTAGGTAACCTGGCACCAAGCCATAAAGGGCTTCACAGGCTAATGCCAGAACTTTAAATTGCATCTGGAAGCAAATAGGTAACCAATACAAGGCTCAAATCCAGGTGTCACGTGGTCTCAGTGATAACTGGTGGTGAGCATCGGACCCATGCATTCTGTATTGACCAAAACTTCCAGATGGTTTTTAAAGGCAGCCTCATCTAGAACACATTGCTGTAGTCTAGATGCATGGTGATTGAGGGCATGAGACATTGTCACAAGGTCCTCTTGTCCCAGGAAAGATCACAGCTGATCCACCAGCCAAAGATGGGCAAAAATATTGACCCCTAAAACCTCCTACTAACACCCTCAATGCCATCAAAAAAATGGAGGCCTTCCAATTCTTACTCCATCCCATTCAAAATTCCCCCAGTCCATTTTATCGCCTACGCCTTAGTACCAGTCACCCTCCTTTACTCATCTTTACAGACTGCTTAAGTATAAGATGGAAGATTTTACTTAGAATGTAAGAGAAATAAGTAGGTAAGAGAATGAAATAACAGAAGAAAGAAAGAAATGTTCTATGCTTGTGAGATTAAGAAAGGGGAAGGATGTAATAGAAGTGAATGAAGGTAGTCTGATTTTGTAGAGGGGAGGAAAGTGAAGATGTATGAATGAATGAAAGGGATAAATGCAGGAAAGTATGAATTGATGTCATCAGTGTAAAAAAGTATGTTCCTTTGCTTTTTTTTAGTGTTAAAAACTAGTGTCTCACTAGTCTTCCTTCATTATCCCCAATAATTCATGTATACATACTTTCATTTCCATTAGATCTATCTTCACATAATGTAGAACTTGGGTAACTGGGTCTAGAATCAAAGAATACTTTCTTATTATTATTATAATTATAATAATAATTGGTGTGTATGATGCACACAGCAAATAGTGTGAAAGTTGTTTTGAGGTTGCTTAGTTTTGCTAATTGCTCAAGCTGTGAAACTACACTCATGCATTTTTTACAAATACAAGGGTATTATACTTTGGAGTCTACTGAGCTTCACATTGCATTGGTATGTTGAGTATCAAATGTCATCTTTTGCTATTTTCACAGAAAAACTATTGTACCCTTTAATTGGGCCAACTGTATTATGCATATTATTTACATGATTTAGAACATTTATAGTAAAGTTTATTATATGGGCTGAGCAATGGACAAAGGTTGCCTGGGAATAGATTGCCTTGATCTGTGCTTGAATCCCATCTTTTTACTTGCCATGGTTGAATAGGTTTCAGACTTGCTTAACTAATTTACTGAGATTGAATTCAAAATCAGAGTAAGCAGATAAGCTTGTGTGATGTATGCCTACTAAAATTGAGAATAATGAAAGGAATTCTTCAGGTATGAATACACACACACATACACACACACACACACATCATTTATATCTAGAGAAGTATCTCAAAAGTAACTGCCTTTTCATCTGTTTCAACTAGGAATCTCCATATACAGTCAGGTCCAGAAATATTGGGACATCGACACAATTCTAACATCTTTGGCTCTATACACCACCACAATGGATTTGGAATGAAACAAACACAATGTGCCTTGACTGCAGACTGTCAGCTTTAATTTGAGGGTATGTACATCCAACTCAGGTGAACGGTGTAGGAATTACAACAGTTTGCATATGTGCCCCCCACTTGTTAAGGGACCAAAAGTAATGGGACAATTGGCTTCTCAGCTGTTCCATGGCCAGGTGTGTGATATTCCCTCAGTACCCCAATTACAATGTGCAGATAAAAGGCCCAGAGTTCATTTCAAGTGTGCTATTTGCATTTGGAATCTGTTGCTGTCAACTCTCAAGATGAGATCCAAAGAGCTGTCACTATCAGTGAAGCAAGCCATCATTAGGCTGAAGAAACAAAACAAACCCATCAGAGAGATAGCAAGAACATTAGGCGTGGCCGAAACAACTGTTTGGAACATTCTCAAAAAGAAGGAACGCACCAGTGAGCTCAGCAACACCAAAAGACCTGGGAGACAATGGAAAACAACTGGGGTGGATGACCAAAGAATCCTTTCCCTGGTGAAGAAAACACCCTTCACAACAGTTGGCCAGATCAAGAACACTCTCCAGGAGGTAGGTGTATGTGTGTCAAAGTCAACAATCAAAAGAAGACTTCACCAGAGTGAATACAGAGGGTTCACCACAAGATGTAAACCATTGGTGAGCCTCAAAAACAGGAAGGCCAGATTAGAGTTTGCCAAATGACATCTAAAAAAGCCTTCACAGTTCTGGAACAACATCCTATGGACAGATGAGACCAAGATCAACTTGTACCAGAGTGATGGGAAGAGAAGAGTATGGAGAAGGAAAGGAACTGCTCATGATCCTAAGCATACCACCTCATCAGTAAAGCATGGTGGTGGTAGTGTCATGGCGTGGGCATGTATGGCTGCCAATGGAACTGGTTCTCTTGTATTTATTGATGACGTGACTGCTGACAAAAGCAGCAGGATGAATTCTGCAGTGTTTCGGGCAATATTATCTGCTCACATTCGCCCAAATGCTGGAGAACTCATTGGACGGCGCTTCACAGTACAGATGGACAGTGACCCAAAGCATACTGCAAAAGCAACCAAAGAGTTTTTGAAGGGACAGAAGTGGAATGTTATGCAATGGCCAAGTCAATCACCTGACCTGAATCCCATTGAGCATGCATTTCACTTGCTGAAGACAAAACTGAAGGGAAAATGCCCCAAGAACAAGCAGGAACTGAAGACAGTTGCAGTAGAGGCCTGGCAGAGCATCACCAGGGATGAAACCCAGCGTCTGGTGATGTCTATGCGTTCCAGGCTTCAGGCTGTGATTGACTGCAACAGATTTGCAACCAAGTATTAAAAAGGGAAAGTTTGATTTATGATTATTATTCTGTCCCATTACTTTTGGTCCCTTAACAAGTGGGAGGCACATATGCAAACTGTTGTAATTCCTACACCGTTCACCTGAATTGGATGTACATACCCTCAAATTAAAGCTGACAGTCTGCAGTTAACGCACATTGTGCTTGTTTCATTCCAAATCCATTGTGGTGGTGTATAGAGCCAAAGATGTTAGAATTGTGTCGATGTCCCAATATTTCTGGACCTGACTGTATATGTCTTTATCTTCTCTCATAATTTAGCCATACAAAATTTATTAGCTCATCCTTGCAGATATGTACATGAATCCTGTATTTAGTGAACCTTTAGTGAATGCATGAATTTTGCATGCAATAGATCAAATTCCATTGCAGCAACATTTATGTAATGATGCAATTAAGCAAATTACATAATTTATCCAATGCCATTACACAGAAGATGCAAATTAATTATGATATTTGCATCTCTGTGATGTACTCTTAGATTTAGTGGGCTTCTAGGAATAACAGGCCCCTCTTCCTCCAGTTAATCTGCTAAAATGGAGTTTCACTGTATCTAGCACTGCCTGACCACTTTCCAAATGTCTTTTTAAAACTTCATCCCCTGCCTCAATGCAAAACTTTAAAAGGTCTGCCATGTTACCTAAAATACTGGCATGTGATCTACAATACACAGTGGCAGAAACTGTGGAGTTCAGCTTTTCCTGATTTCTGTTAAAGTTCTTACGTATGAATTATTAAGTTGTTGACACCATTTCCCTAACAGAGAGCAGCTTTGTGTGAACTATTCTGCAAACCACTTTTTAAATGTTTTCATGAGGCTTTATTAAAGTATCTGCATTTTGTGCAAGATTTGATAATAAATATACTCCGTATTCCTCTGCATACTATTGCCTGCCAGTAACCACACAGTCATCTTTTCAAAATGGTAGCATATGTATAATGATTAGTGTTCAGACTGATAAAGGTTGAGAAGACAGTTTTATGAACAACCAGCTACAAGTTCCTGTAGAAATGCAGCAAGGAAGAAGATAAAGGAGGCTTGCCCTCATATACGTTAGGATATAATGAAATTTCCTTGGGTGGTATGAGCATCTGCTAGAACTTAGTCATGTTTTATTAACTTGTGTTTGTGTTTGATCATAAATAAAAATCTATGTGTATTGAAGTTTATATGGCAATTTTTATAACTCCAGCTCTTCTCAATAAATCTTGCTAAAGAGACTGTGAAAATTGTGCTATGAAAAGAATTACTTTCTGTTTTAGATAAAGGCCAAAGAACCTGATGTAATGTTAGCCATGGACATATTTAGAAGCCATAAAGTGAAGTGCTCCTGAGCCTGTACTGGCATGTCTGTAAGGTGCATAAAGTTCTGCTGTTACTACATGTGATAAAGAGTCTTCATGATATATCTGAACCTCATATGATGATTCCTGTGGAGATCCATAACTAAGCCTAATAAAAATGGTGCATGTCAGATGGTTCCATTGTCTGAACTGAAATCTTAACCAAGTTTCATCTCCGCATAAATTCACAATCTAATACTATCTGCACACATATTTACACAGCTCACACAAACCTGGTACCTGGGTTGGCTTGCACTTAAAGCAAAGACAAAGTTCAAAGATACTAATAGCTACGTTGTCTGCTTTGAAAAGGAAAAAAACTTACACAGCCAGATAGGCAAGACAAACACCAAGGAGAAGAAAAATGAGCACATTTATCCAAAAAAAAGCTTGCTTGGGGCATTTTTTCTTCCTTTATAACTGAATCCTTAACACTCATGCTGCTTTTCTACCTCAAGTTCCCCCAAGTTTGCCTTGAAGATAGCTTGCTTGCTTGCTTGCTAAAGACCACATTGCTATGACGCAGCCTTGTTCCCTGCCCATATCTGAGGGCAGCTAGCTTCAGACTAATCTGATGGGAAGGTAGTGTTTTCCATCTTCTCCAGATACAAGCCTTGCTATTTGCACCATTTGCAGTTTGGCAGTAACTGAGCTGATGGTGTAGCAGCCGATGATCTGTCCAGCTCCTCTGGCTGCCTGGGGTGGGTAGTGGCTATCAGGCAGGTCCCATAGCAGAACCAGCATTGCTTTTTGACAACTACCACAGGACATGCTTGAGGGTAAAATTACTTCTACCCTCCATGTCTTTGATGCCTTTTATTTATTTAATTTAATTAATTAATTAATTAATTATAGTTATATAGCTGTCCATCTCACACAAGGTGACTCTCCCAGCCTAGATTGACTGTATGACTTGGCTCCCACTTCAGCCAACACTGCATCTGTAGGACTTGCTGCCAGCATGCCAGATGGGGATATGGAGGGGAAATGACCTCACAGTGAAAGTCTCCTCATTTGAGCCACCACTGCCCTCCTCCTGCAACCACAGCTGAGTTGAGAGGACTATCTCTTGACATCTTGTTTGCTTTCTCCTCCCAGATCCCCTGCTCAAACAGCATGCTGGCAGGTCCCAAGGGGAGAAGGACACACCTATTGGCAGCTTGGGTGGGGAGCCAAGAAGAGGAAAGCAAATACTGTATAACTTCGGAGTTATAGAGTCGCTGGGAGTCAAATGGTGTATTACATACATACATACATGCATGCATGCATGCATGCATGCATGCATGCACTGAAGTTGATAGAAGCAATTTTCCTGTCAAATACATTCCACACCACCTATCGTCAGCCCTTCTTACCAGTCACAACCTATCCTTCAGCCCATACCAGTGCATGGATCATCTGCAGTGCCTGATTCATGGGGCTGGAGTGAGCAGCCTCCATCATCCCAACCCTGTGGATCAGGCACTGTAGGTGAGCCATGTGCTGGGTGGGGCATCCTGCTGAAGCAAAAGGAGAGCCACTCTTGCTTTACCATGCCTGATCAGCATAGGTCTCTTTAACAAGGTGAGTAGAGGGGGACAGATCAAATGTATCCTGGCATACTGTACTCTGTGCTGCCTCATAGACTGGAGGAAAATTAAACTGGTTGTCTGGATTTGCCCTAAGGATGTTTTCAGACCTTCTCCTGACCAGCTGAGGGGAGCTCCTAGAGCAGATTTTTATTGCAAATCAGTAAACAAAGACAGCAGCACCTGCTTTGGGAAATACCCCTCTTTGAAAGGGCTACATTTCTTCTTTAATGTATTCTTTAAATACATTACTGTTATTTAAAGACCAGCTTTTTTGTTTGTTTGTTTCAGCTTGCTTTTAATTTTTAAGTTATTACTATTTTAATATATTAACTGAATCTTTATGGTGAACTGTTTCATTCCGTTATTATTATTGCCCACTATGCACTTTGTGGATAAAGTGGAATATAGATTTCAGAATTAATAAATAAATTTAGACTTTTAAGGAGGGCAAGTGCCATTGTTTGCCCCCCACCCCCACACAGGTGCCTATGTTCACACAAACCCATTATCTGAATCTCCTTTTTCTTCCACACCCTTATTTCCCAGTAATCTTCTCTTGAAACTTTTTTACTGCTAGCAGCAGCAGTTGGCAGCCTTTTTATCTTTCTGTTGCTGCAAGAAATGTTGGGGCAAGGGAGGAGAAGCCCAGGTTCCAGATATCCTTTTTTATGCTGAGGATCTTTTTCCTCTCCCCTGCTTGGCTAAATCCCTATGAGGTGTTTCACAAAGGCTGTGTTAACAAGAACAAAGCATCTCTCTTTCAGTTCTTGAAGCAAGTGCATCTTTGTCAAAGCTCATATGGTTGCTTCCAAAAATGTTCCCAACTTTGCATTCACAAACATGTCTCAGCTTTGGAAATAGGCACACAAGCTTTGTAAAACACACATTTGCTTTGAGAGTTGAAAGATGCTTTTGAATGCTTTGCATAGCCTTACTACCTACAACCCCAGCCCAGTCTCCTTGGGGACAACAGACTCAGTGCTCCTCTTTCTGCTTCCTCTCAGGAGGAAAAGAACAGTGCAGAGCTTAGAGACTGATGTAGCATCTTTGGAACTAAATTTTGTTTCAGTGAGAGAAACAACATTTTATTGCTACCTGGTGGGGATTCCCCCCATAAGGTTGATTATATCCATTGTCTAGCCCAGGTCTTACATGTAATGTACACAAAAACAATTTCATAAGCTTACAGTCTAAGCTATCAGACACATATTCCAATACTGTTAAAAATGGTGAAATATTTCCTGGAGGAGTGGCAAGTATTTGCAATAGTAAAGTGCATCCTTTCCTGATGTGAGAAGGCAGGGAGAAGTGAGGGCCTCAAACGAACCATGTTTGCTAGGGGAGAGCGCTGTGCACCATGGGGCAGCCTTGGGGGGGCGGCAGGAGGGAGGATGGGCAGAAGGCACACTCGCACCAGAGTGGAGAGGGGCGGCAGGAGGGAGGAAAGACTGCAGGCAAGAGGCACGTTCGCTCCAGAGTGAAGAGAAACGGCAGGGGGCGGCTGTCAGGTCAAGTGGGGATTGGAATGTGTATTGCGCTGATTGAGTGGAATGTCTGCGGTTTTGCGGTTAATTAGCGGCGCTCCGGGGCAGTAAAAAAGGTGAGATTGTGAGCCAAGCCCTCGTAGGAGGGGGAGGACAGATAGGGGGTATAAAAACCTGTCAGACCTTGCTTCGGGGTTCCTCCATTGCTGCGGGAGGGACCCACCTTTGCAAACGTGCCCAATAAAAACTTCTGTCTACTGGACAACCGAACCCGTGTCTGTCGTTTTCTGACAAAATTGGCGAGCCAGCCAGGAGTCCTCGACGTGGACCGGACTGTGGGGAACCGGTGAGTAATCGGCCGTAACACCCCGTTGAGGTGTCTCCCATTTTCCCCGGAGTCGGGTCCGGGACGGGACTCCAATCGCCAGTCAGACAGAAGTAAAGAGGAAGTTGGCCGACGAGGGGACCTCTGGGAGGTCTGGTGAGTACAACCTACCCATAATCTCGGGGAGATTAGCGTGGTTACGAGGCGTTGGATGCCGCAAGGGGACAGAAGAGTCCGGGACCTTCTGTAAGGTGGGAAACGTAGTCAGGAAGGATGGGTAAGGCGCAGAGTAAGAGTGTAAGGCCAGGGGCCAGTGGGAAAAACGCAGTAGGGGGAATCCCCACGGATTCTCCATTAGGACAATTGTTGCAACAATGGGAGACACCCTGGTTGTGTCCATTCACCAGGGGTCTGGAAAAACCGACCATGATAACTTTGTGCACTAAAGAATGGCCAAAATATCCACTAGTGGACCCCGAATTCCCCTACCATTGGGATACTCTTGGAATCCCCAGTAATTACTGGGTGACCCAACTAAAAAACTACATTGTGGAGCATAAAATGTTAACACAGGAACCCTATGTGGAAGTCTGGTTCCATGTTCATTGGGAGGGGCCTCGACCCAAGTTAGCCAAAATTTTTGTCCAAAAAGAACAGGAGGATGAGGAGGAGGACCTCTGGCTGACTAGACCTCAATGGGGGCCGCCACCACCTCCTCCTCCTCCTCTTCCTACCGCTCCCCCTCCGGCGCCCCCACCCTATCCCGGGCTGCGGAAAGAGCTGGACCAGCTGAACCAAGACATTCAGAACTTGCCCTTTAGTCTAAGGTCCAGTGCCTTCCCCGTCCGGGAAGTCCCGAACGGAACGAACGCACAGGAGGTGGCTGTCACCAGTTACTTAACGGTTCCCATCAAACCCAGTGAGTTGTGGAAAAAAAAAAAGACCCTCCCTCGTATGCAAGAGAACGCCCATACCGCCGCCGAACAATTGGAACTTTTTCTCGGCCCGGTGGAATACTCCTGGGGGAACTGAATTACATTTTAGCCCACCTCTATACGCCAGAAGAGAGGGGCCAGATTCGGCGAGCTGCGCTCGGGGCTTGGGAGCGAAGGAATGCAAATGTCCCAAATGCCCCGGCCGCAGATACTAAATTCCCTCTGGCAGACCCAAATTGGGATCCCAATAATGCCGCACACCGGCAGAACATGAGAGACATGAAAGAGATGATTTTGGAGGGCATCCGAACAGCAGTGCCCCAGGGGAAGAATTTGACCAAGGCTTTTGAGGTAACCCAGGGGAAGGATGAATCGCCCGGAGATTTTTGTGAGAGGATCCGAGTTGGCCTGACCAAATTCTCGGGCGTGACTCCGGACACCCCAGCCTTTGAGACCTTGTTAAAAATGCAGTTCGTCACCAAAGCATGGCCAGACATTCAGAAGAAGATACAAAAACAGGAGGGTTGGACTGAACAGGGGATAGGGGAACTCCTAAGGATTGCTCAACAGACCTATGTGGGGAGGGAGGAGGCGAAGACCAGGCAGAAAACTCAAATGATGATGGCAGCCGTTCAGGCGGCGGCCAAGAATGAGACGAAGGGGGAGGGACTGAGGGAGGCGCGACCTTCTCCCCATCTGGTCCGGGGACCTTGGCCCCGGAGAGGTGGCGTCGACCCCAGAAGGGAGAGGTGGACTGGGGATAGGCAAGGTTGTTTCCGCTGCGGGCGAGTAGGACACTTTGCTCGGGACTGCCAGGTGGATCGCCCCACGGGTGAGAGGAGTTTCCCCCTGTACAACTAGGGGGTCATGGTTCCCCAACCGGGACCCACGGGGAACCCTTGGTAAACATCACGGTGGGTCCCACCGGCGAGGAACAGCAGTTCCTCGTGGATACCGGAGCCTCTCGAACATCGTTGTGCCAACCGATCCCAGGGATTGCGAAATCCCGGGGCGCGTCGGTATCGGTGATGGGGGTGGGAGGCTCTCCGGTCAAGGCAGACGTACTGGAGGGAGTGAGACTGGAGTGGAATGGGAAGGAGGTAACTGCAGATGTGTTACTGATCCCACAGGCGAGAGTGAACTTGCTGGGAAGGGATCTAATGGGTAGTCTAGTAGTGGAGTTGTGGAATGTGGAACAGGCAGAAAGGATGTGTTTGTTGCGAGAGGCGGACGTGGAGGTTGTGAACCCTGAGGTATGGGCAGGGGAGGGGGGGGCGGGTCGGTTTCGCATCGCCCCAATTAGCATCCCCTTGAAACCAGGGGTGACGGGTTTGCGGCAAGCCCAATACCCACTGTCCCGGGATGGGAGGCGCGGGCTGAAGCAACAACTGAGATGGACGGTGCTGCCCCAGGGGTACACCGAGAGCCCCCTCTTGTTTGGACAGGCATTGGAAGAGAAACTCCAGGGGTTCCGGGCCCCTGGGGGTTCTCGGGTGCTGCAGTATGTGGATAATTTGTTGGTGTCTGGAGAGAAGGAAGTAAAGGTGAGAGAAGATTCAGTGGCTTTATTGAACTGGTTGGCTGAGGAAGGACTGAAGGTGTCAAAAGGGAAGGTCCAATTCGTGGAAAGGGAGGTCAAGTATTTAGGACATGTACTCCGGAAGGGCGAGAAGTTGATTGATCCTTCTCGGATACAGGGGATAATGCAGTTGAAGCCCCCTCATACTAAAACAGAGGTGCGGCGGTTTCTGGGTCTAGTAGGATATTGCCGGCTATGGATAGATGAGTACATGAGCAAGGCTCAGTTTCTGTATGAGAAGTTGAAAGGATCATCTGACAGGGTAGAATGGACAGACAGGGACACAGAGAAGTGGGGAGAATTACGAAGGAGCCTGGTGACGGCCCCGGCTCTGGCTCTACCGAACTTGCCCCCCCCTTTCACCTATACGTCACAGCCCATGGGGGAACCGCCATTGGAGTGCTGACTCAGAGACGGGCTGGGAAATATCAACCAGTGGCCTTCCTGAGCAAAGCCCTAGAACCAGTGGTGAGGGGATGGCCGACTTGTGTGCAGGCAGTGGCTGCCGCTGCTGTGTTAGTGACAGAAGGGAAAAAACTCACTTTTGGGAGCCCCGTGATTGTCCATTCACCCCATCAGATCTTAAGTGTGCTTAGTCAGCAGGCGGCTGCTTGGATGACAGAAGGGAGTATGTTGAAATACGAGACAGTTCTCCGGATAAGTCCTGATGTGGTGGTAGGAACAGACAGGAATTTGAACCCAGCGGAGTTTCTTGCGGGGGAGCGGAAAGAATGGGAGCCGGCGGAGCACGAGTGCTCCACCCTGTTGCAGCTGCAAACAAAGACCCGGGAGGACCTGCAGGAGGTCCCGCTGGAGGAGGGTGAGGTCTGGTTCGTGGATGGGTCTAGTCGAGTAGAGCAGGGACAAAGGAAGTCAGGGTACGCGATAGTGACTGCGGAGGGAGAGACAATAGAGAAGGGGGCACTACCAGCGGACTGGTCGGCTCAGCTGTGTGAAGTGCACGCTTTGAAACGGGCACTAGAGTTGGGAAAGGGAGTGTCCCTCACCGTCTACACAGACTCGCGATACGCCTGGGGAGTAGTGCACACTTTCAGGAAAATTTGGCTGGAACGGGGTTTACTCACAGCTGCTGGAAAGGGAAGGTTGCAGGGAGGAAGCAGGTCATTGGGTTACAATTGAGGGGACCCCAGTAGTGAGCCGTGCTGACATGAGGGGGATGGTGGAGAAACTGCACGAAGGGTCTCACTGGGGGGTGCAGGCTTTGATAGACACTGTAAAGCCGTGGTACTGGAGCCTGGGGATGTGGACAGAGGCGCAGGCTGTGTGCTGGAAATGCCTGATTTGTCAGAAAACCAATCGCAAAGCCATGAGGAGAAGGGAGAGGGGAGGAAGGCCCTTGGCAGTATGGCCCTTTCAGCGAGTCCAGGTGGACTTTACGGAACTCCCTCCTGTGGCTGGGTTGAAGTACCTGTTGGTACTCAAAGATCACCTCACTGGCTGGGTGGAAGCGGTGCCCAGCCGGAGGGCGACTGCACAGGTAGTAGCAAAAGTTCTCCTGGAACAGATCGTCCCCCGGTATGGGATAGTAGAGAGTCTGGATTCTGACAGGGGGACCCACTTCACCCACAAGGTGCTGCAGGAGGTCATGCAAAGCCTGGGGGTTCGATGGGAACTCCACACCCCTTGGCATCCTGAATCCAGTGGGAAAGTGGAAAGAGCTAACGGGGTATTGAAGCAACATCTCACCAAACTGGGATTGGAAACAGGGCTACCTTGGACAAAGACACTTCCGGTTGCCCTGCTTCGAATGCGGACAGCCCCTCGCAAGGATGTGGGGGACTCCCCATTCGAGCTGATGATGGGAAGACCTTTCCTGGCTCCAATGGGAGAGCCTATCCCCGAGCTAAAGGATGCCTTCCTGAGAAAGTATCTCTTGGTACTGTCACAATCTCTCTTGTCTCTAAGAAAACAGGGACTCCTCGCTCAACGGCCCCCCTTGCTGGAAGACCAACACCCCCACAAGCCAGGGGATTGGGTCCTGATAAAGACGTGGAAGGATGAGAAACTGAAGCCGTCTTGGGAGGGACCATACCAAGTTCTCCTGACAACTGAATCAGCGGTTCGGACCTGACAGGGGGGTTGGACCCACTACCATCGGGTTAAGCGAGCTCCCGACCCCCGACCATGGACTGCCCAACCGGGAGACGGACTCAAAGTAAAACTTAAAAGGAACTGAACTAAGGCAGGGGAGGAGATGACCAACATAAAGGCGTAGAATTGGCACAGACAGCTTTGATCACTGGGGATGATCCCCGTGGGGCGGGGGGGGATGTTCTATCATTTTGGGTCTTCTCCCATACCAAGACCCTGGACTAATCAAAGGCAAATGGCTCTAAATCTCTTGGGGACAACCAATGCAACTCAATGTGTATATTTCAACAATACCCAGAACCGGACCCCCATTGCCCTCAAAAGGTCCTGCTTTCACTTGTGGAGGGGTCTATAATATCCCTTACGCCTCAACCCCTCTATACCTACCTAAAGGTTTCTTTTTGTTATGTGGACATGAAGCTTACACCTATGTTCCATTCATAAGGTTGATTATATCCATATGATTCCCCCCATAAGGTTGATTATATCCATTGTCTAGCCCAGGTCTTACATGTAATGCACACAAAAACAATTTCATAAGCTTACAGTCTAAGCTATCAGACACATATTCCAATACTGTTAAAAATGGTGAAATATTTCCTGGAGGAGTGGCAAGTATTTGCAATAGTAAAGTGCATCCTTTCCTGATGTGAGAAGGCAGGGAGAAGTGAGGGCCTCAAACGAACCATGTTTGCTAGGGGAGAGCGCTGTGCACCATGGGGCAGCCTTGGGGGGGCGGCAGGAGGGAGGATGGGCAGAAGGCACACTCGCACCAGAGTGGAGAGGGGCGGCAGGAGGGAGGAAAGACTGCAGGCAAGAGGCACGTTCGCTCCAGAGTGAAGAGAAACGGCAGGGGGCGGCTGTCGGGTCAAGTGGGGATTGGAATGTGTATTGCGCTGATTGAGTGGAATGTCTGCGGTTTTGCGGTTAATTAGCGGCGCTCCGGGGCAGTAAAAAAGGTGAGATTGTGAGCCAAGCCCTCGTAGGAGGGGGAGGACAGATAGGGGGTATAAAAACCTGTCAGACCTTGCTTCGGGGTTCCTCCATTGCTGCGGGAGGGACCCACCTTTGCAAACGTGCCCAATAAAAACTTCTGTCTACTGGACAACCGAACCCGTGTCTGTCGTTTTCTGACACTGAGGAAGACAGGGGAAGTAAGTAAGCAAGGGTTCAATAAAGAGCTTTGGGGATCTGATCTGGTGGTGTCAGGACCTACAACAGAGATCTTGGCAGAGTCTTCCTCCAGGGGCCCCTGACTCTCCAGTCTTCCAGTCTACAGGAAAATCTGCCACTGAATTGGAAACCAAATGGCAGAGAAGCTAAGGAATAAGAGACTGCTTGGAACAGCAACTTGGGAGTACTGCTCTATTTAGGAATAGGGTATTATTCCTATGTCACTTAATTTTTGCAGTAAGCATTATTAGCACTAGCTCTGTTCAGCTGGAAATCTGAGAGTTAATTAAATGGGGAAACAATTGCTCTAATGGCCTGGCCTTTTTCCTTGACACCAAGCCCTTTACAGATTGTGTAGAAACCCTGACCATTGACTGGATCTGACAGCTGAATTGTATCTTGACTATGCTATGCTGTTAAATGTGCCTCATGCCCTAGAACAGGTTAATATCGCAGGTTCTGCAGAATTACACAGATTTAAAGGAGAAACAAATCAGTTTTGTTTTGGTTTCAGAAAGACACAGAGCAAGTTATAAATCAGCTAGGCTTCCCAAACTAGTTTCCCGTTGGTTGGAGACTATGCAATCAATAGAACAGCATATCAGTGTTTCCATTGTCTATACTGGCTTCCTGTTGTCTTTTGGTTTCCATCTAAAAGGGTGGTTTTAAAACTATAAATCCCTAAAAGACTTGGCCCAACGTACCTTCTCCACTCCTATGTCCTTTGTGATTATCTCGACCCATTTCACCAGTCTTGAAGATCAGCAGGAAAATAAATACGGGTAGTCTCCAGGTTCAGAATGCCCGGTTTATGGGTGACCCATAGTTAAGAACGGAGCCTACTGTAGCAAAATTCAAGTTAAATACATAATGATTCGAGTTAATTACACAATACTATACAATAATTATACAATAATACTGTTCCAGCCTACATACAAATTTGACTTAAGGACAGACCTTGAGAATGGAACTCATTCTTAAACTGAGGACTACTTGTATTTCAAGGAGTGGGCTGAGAATTTCCAAGTGATTTTAAACTTGTGAATGTCCTAGAAACAGTTTCACTGTATATTTATTTAAACAAGCAGTTGACCAACATGGAATAATTAATCTAAATTGTAACTTATTCAATGTCTTTGGGATAGCACAAATAAATTTGGTTAAATGTAAATGAGGATCAATTCAAAATTCTGTTTCTTCAGGAAAAGAGTATGTATATGATTTCTCCCTGTTCTTGCCATTTAAACCTTCTAATTCCAATTCTAGGAGAGATAAAATGTGTACTCCTGAACTATCGTAGTGAAGACAGCTGTAGCTTGGAGAGCTGTAGCAGCAGGGATGCAGAAACTACCAATAACTCAGCCTCTGAGTCCGTAGCAGAAGAAAAACTTCTGGACTTGACATTGACTCATCGTACAGTCAGATCTAAAATCAAGGTACAGATGTTTTCCATTTGTAATTGGGAATGTTTCTTCTGTATTATTCAGATCTGATTTGTATAGCTATTTTGACACAGCAGAGTTACCTCAATGATTTTGTTGAAGAGAGTTTTTTGTTGTTATTTCCTGAATACAATTATTTGTGATAGCACCACTGTATGAGCCTCATGCAGTGCTCCAAGAAATTTTCTGCAACCTGCAACAATAGTTTAGATTTAAGCAATTTTGGGTCACATTTGCTGTAGAGAAAAGAATGGTAAGCTGTAACTCTCTCAGTGAAATATATTAGACAAAAACATGTAATTGACTTTCAGGATCATGCCTGAACAGGTTTTTGAGCATTAGATTTTACAAGGAAGAGACAACTTAATAAAGCATTTCAATTAGTCAACTGAAAATTATTCACTGGGCCTATGCAAAGCTTCAAAAGGATGCTCCATCAATAATGGTTCATGCAAGACATCCTTCAAACCTGCTTCAAAAAGTAACATGGTCCCCTTGCTTCTGATAGGGAAGTAAATTAGCTGCATTGCTTTGCTTTGTCTCATTTCTGAGATCTCCTCCAGAATATCTACAGTAACTGGCAGAATAGGTGATGTGAAACACTTTGATAATGAAAATTGTATCATCTCCACAACTTGGTGAATGAATTGTGGCAGCAGCTGATTGAAACAAATCTGGTTATCTCTGTGATGATTGCGTGTTAGAATTATCATTCAAAGCATGGTTATATATACAGTGACCGTACATTCTTTATTATAAAGGACAGTCCTTTATTTCAGAAAGCTGTCCTTTAGATTTATTTATTTTTCAAAAATTCACTTTTGTCCTTTATTTAGGTCATTTAACTTTTACTGTACAAATGGCACCACTTTCACATTCATGTGAAAAATATGGAAATTGAATTGTCTTTTTTAAATAAATTTACATATACTGTTTGATTTTAGATATTTTTACTAGAATATGCATTTTTGGTTTTTCTTGGTTTTGCTCTTGAATTTTCCTTTGTAAAGCAAAGTTAACATTTTAACTTTAAAAATTGTTTTAAACAATTTTTTGTTGTTGTTATTTCCTGAATACAATTTTGTTTCTTTTTGTTTTAAACAAAAAATTGTTTAAAAAATTAAACAATTAATTTTTTTATCCTTGTGAACTTCTTTCAGATTTCCCCTTTTTCAGGTTTGTCTTTTATTTTTTCCAAGAAAATATGGTCACCATAGTTATACAGGACAACTCCTAGTTTAAATTCCAGAGGGTTTTGCTGAAGAAAAAGAGAATGAGAAAGGGGAGATATGGGCAGAAGGACAGATCTCAAAGAAGTTTGGAATCCTATCCCAAGGAAAATTGTCCAAATTTTATAGTGACAGGTTTGGAAAAGATATTTGTTGCCACGGAAGGAAAATATTACCGTATTTTTCCGACAATAAGACGCCCCCATGTACAAGACGACCCCCACTTTTCCAGCCCAAAATTAAAAAATCAATATTTTAAAGATAGTGCAGGACACATTTTTATTTAGTAATTAGTTAACATTGACCTGATACACTCGGTGGGAGGAGGTCCAAACCGTCTCTCTGCAGCTCTATTTCCAGGCTCTTTTGCTTAACTGATTACATTCAAGCACGAGTGAAACTGCAGATAGCTTGTCTCTGCAATCAGCCTTCCTCTAATTGGTTTGTTCAGCATCAGCTGACATCAGTTACATCAGGCTCGTGATTGGAGGAAGTCTGTTTGGGAGACAAGCTATTTCACTCGTGATTGGAGGCTAGCAATAGGAGGAAGCCTCTCTGCAGAAACAAAGTATGGGCAGTTTGGAACCGCGCGATTCTCGGCTGACTTCCTTGAATAAGACGCCCTTCAGTTTTTAGGGTAAGGATTTTAGAAAAAAGTATCGTCTTATAGTCGGAAAAATACGGTAATATTCTACATATACTTCATACAGTTTAAATTACTAAAGAAGTTAATGCAAATTAACGTTGCATTTAAGAACTTTTTGCTATTCTAAGTTATATAATAAAAGTTAAATTGATTCTTTATTCAAAAGTTATTTTTAAAAATATTATGTCCACACCCAGACTTGGAACGAATCTGTCCATTTTATTTGCTCTCCATGTACAGAAGAGAGTGGATCTATACCTCCATATTTGGAGATCACCTAGTATTATGGAATAATACTACAAATTACATGGTAGGTCTGTGTGAAGTCTCTTAAGAGTTCTACTGAACACCTTGGAACATCATCTACATTCTCCTTTGGGTTCTGTCCCGAGGTTCTTAAAGTTCCACTTTACACTTTGAGACTCTGTAAGTTTCACACAATATTCTGGAGTGCTCTCTTGGCTTACTCACTCATACTTCCAGGTTACATTCCTCTGTATTCTTTTAAGTAGATTTTGTGTGCGAGAACCAGACCAGAATTAACTTTTGTTTCTTTACTAAAAGTTCACATAAGGTTTACATAAAGTCAGCCATTAATGTTTCAGCTTAAAGCTCAGCCAACAGTTATGTCTTGCGAAAACCTGGCCTCTAGAAGTGAAGCGGCAGGCAAGGGGGAAAAGGCATAGGACAGAATAAGGAGGGAAGGAAAGTAAGGAAAAAGTAGAGAAAAAAAGCTGGAAATATTATTGTCTCTTTTTGCCCATGGTTGATCTATCTAGAGATGAAATTAGATGAAATAGGAAGACATTGGTAGAAAAAAAAAGACATAGCAATATGAAGTGGCTGGATCTTTGTCCTCCCTTTCACAACATCTTCCCTCTCTTTTAAAGCTCAACACTTCTTAGAGTGCAATGCCATCTCTTCTTCCTGCAATTGATTCTTTCATCCCAATTCTAGCAGAGAATCCTTACTGTCTTGTTTTTCTAGTTTTTCTAACTACCATATAAACTCATGAAATTCTTCCGATTTCTCTCCACTTGACTCTTTGCAGTAGTTAAGAACAGCCAGAATCTGGGGTTCAAGTTGTATTAATTACCTGAAAGATAAGAGAAGAGATAGAAGATGGAAGTAGGGAGGGAGTTGAAATTATTTAGGTCAAGAAAGAGGGCGAACTGTTGAAAGCTACACTGGGTGCGATGCGAGCTCTAGTCCTGTATGTTGACTTGAAAGAAAGCCTCCAGTTTAGAAAATCTGGCTTGCACAGATATGAGCATGCTTGGGATAAAACTGGAGTTGGGTTGCATTTGTGGCATACTAGCCAAAATGTGTCAAAACTGACCAGCATCATGACATTACTGTTAGCATGGAATGCTGCATGTGACATGCACATAGATACAATCGGTAACATAATCTACTCTTTATTAGTCTTACAAAAACCATTATGTAAACTCAGTTAATAAAAGCCATAATGTGCTGGGGAAGTCAATATTTATGGGCCTATCAGATGACAACACACCAAGTTCCTTTAATCATTTTTCATTGGAAAATGAAAAGCTCTCACCATCTTTTTTGCTCTTTGCACTTGATTTCGAGTTCTGTAATGTCCTTGTATTGTGGCAACCAGAACAGGACACAGTATTCCATATGTGGTCTGACCGGAGCAGCATAGAGCAGAACTATCATTTCATGTGTGTAAACTGTCTGGAAATCAAACCAGCTCAAATCCTTTTTTGGATTTGAACCCCTTCCTCCACTTTGGCCAGAGCAGTGACCATAATGATGGCCAGGTGTCCTGTCCAGACTGTAGTTAATACAACCCCCAACTGGTGGATTCCTCTGCCTTCCCTTCCCTTCCCTTCCCTTCCCTTCCCTTCCCTTCCCTTCCCTTCCCTTCCCTTCCCTGTCAGAAAAGCAAGCACCAATTGCAGTTGCAAGCACAAGTCGTTTGAGGACTAGTGAAAACAAACTTCTCTAAGATTCTAACCCATTGTTAAATAGGATACTCCAACTCAGTGTTCCAAATTTCTTGCATATTTATCTAGTACATCTATTCAATATTTCAATTTTTAAAAAAACCTGTAGATTTAGGAACTTCCAAAAACCTTTCCCAATAATATTAATATTTTAGGAACTTCAGGTACAGCTAGAGCACTGGGCCCAAATAGCGACATTGGAAGATGGTTTGATATGTTGCGATTCAACAATCTTATGGCATATCCACACTTACCATTTATGGTGCCCTATCCAGTGCTTGTGCTGGCTCGCCTTTAAGAAATACCTATCTGGACTGAGATGCTTTGGCAACAGCTTGCAAATTATTTAGTCCAGTCTGTAGGCTACCACATCCTCTCACTGAATAATTCCCTTTGTTCTGTACTCTTACCTTTTCATACCAGGAAAGCAATGGCCAATCGCTTTCTTCCATGAATCTTCCTGGAGATATATACTTGTGTTACAAGAGGTTTGTCCTCTTCTACAGAATTAGAAATCTTTTTATGCAGCACCACAACACAATCAGTGAACGCAACCCAACAATACTAGAAAGTTTTATTTTAGCAATCTAATCATGTCACATTTACTCACTTACTCATTTAGTCCATGCATACCAATGGAACCCTACTTGTCATTGGCCAACTAATAATAGGGTTTAGAGCGCTCTCTTAGTTGGTCTCCAATAGAATGGAAGATGGGTCTTCAAACTTCTCTTCCATCCAGCTTTTTTTAAATGGGCAATGCTGGATTACTGGGCTTCCTCAGTGTCATTCATCAGTTTTTAGTGGTTTTTCATTTAGCAATTTTGTTCATCGTCAAGGTATTGATTGAATTATTTATTGTGGACAAAGTACAAACATAAAATAGCCCCTCCAGATTAAAAAAATGTCCAGATGTAATATAATACATAATAAAACAGACAATGATGTAAAAGGGTATCTTTGTTATGACCTCAAGGCCAGGCTCTAAGACGCTTATGGAATTGGTCCCACCAGGTGTTGTGCCCACAGATTCAGCAATCGTAGACCCTTCCTCTGCCAACACTGATGCCTCCTCAGGTCTCTCCTCAGGCAGCACCAATCCCTCTTTGGCCAACATGGGTGCCAAGAAGCGGGGAAGACCTCCCCCCCACCTGAGAATCCGGCACCCCATCAAAGTAAACTCATGGCAAGTCACTGACTCTGCAAGCAAGCCTGGCACCTAAGCATTGGCAACTGCTGAACAAGGAAAGCTTCAGCTGTAGGGAGAGGATTTAAACTGCCCAGGGATTGGGCTACCTCCTGTTGCTGGAAGCAACTTCGGCATCTGGCTTTGTATTTCATGTTTTATTGTTCCTGACTCTTGCTGTGTTTTCAGACTTGGCATGTTCTTGACCAAGTCTTTGGCTCTTTCCTCAGCACTTTTCAAGACATTGTGTGTTTTCTGATTACAGACTGGCTGACTCAGCTGATGTCAGCTCTTCAACCCCCAGTAAGCTGTTACGTGCACACATGCTCTTTGATCTACTTCCCAACTCCATTCCTGTCATCTCTCCCATCTGCCTACACTCATACTGCCCTTGTGCCTCTTCCTTGCTGCCGTTTCTCCAGTCAAGCTCTTCCAATGCCTTCAAAAGCGTCTCTACAAATGCACCACTCCATGCTCTGGAGGGAGGATGCAGGATCATCTGTATCAGCAGTCTCCTGGTGCCTCACCTCTCCTCCATACCAAGCCAGGGGTGTGTTTCCTCCCTAGCACCTCTGCAATCCTGGCATGCAATCACTTGCACCACACCTTCCTCTTGCCTGCCAATTGCATGGGTGTTTGCCCCCTCCGCAGAAGCCAGGACATGGAAACTTATACTACTAACTGAGAGATCAATTACCAATTTACTTGGTGTCTCCTCCTCCACTGTGTCTACTCTTTATATGCCTCCATGCAGAATTTTGCTACATTTTAGCTAGTAGCATGTATTCTATCTATAAATAAGCAGGTGTGAAAGAATCCATTTGGGTGCCTGTAAAATTTATTGAAAGGGTATAATAGATTTACGGCATACTTGCCTATAAAAATTCGCATTATGCCAGAACATGCCCAATTCTTTCAACAACAGCTGATCCATATAGCATCTAGAGTTATTAATAAATATGTTTCTTCTAATTTGTACAGTGGCTGTGTTCATTATTTGGCTGAGCAATTACAGCAATGTACACTTCCTTAGAAAAAGCTGGTAAACTACCAGATCATATAGTTTATTCACACTTCAACATTAAAAAAAAAATTACATTTGGATTTGTTGCTGTCATTATTATTATCATAAAAATGACATTATTTTGTTTTTTTTTATTTTCTGATATTTAGTAAAGCAAATACACTTTGTTTTTTTGTCTTCTGTTTTGCCAACTGGGACTATAACACTGAGCAGGTTGACCTTGGGCTGATCTCAGAAACTGATAGGATTACACCTCCTTGGATGGAGGACAGCTGAAAATTTCATCATTGAGAGTTAGACTGGGAAGTAAAAAAAAAAAAATCCATCCCAGAAGAAGGCAATGGCAAATCACAATGCTGGAAATGACTTGGTCTAGTCACCACAGTCTAAGCTTGACTTGAGAGCATCCTTACTTATATAAGGAAATTGTCAGACTACTGGCAGAAACAAAGTTGGTTAGCTATGTTCAATTTAGTTGGTTGAAAGTTCTTCAGCTGAACATGTCAGACATAATTTAGGGCAAAGCAGATTTGGACATCTATCTGAGAATCTCATTATCTCATTCATTCTTTTATTCTCATGTTGTGCTTTATTTCCTTCTCGCAGTTCACTACTGGCACCTGTGATGACCCCTTAATGCACAACTGTGGATTGTGTGGCAAAGGGTTTCGCTTGCAACGTATGCTCAACCGTCATATAAAGTGTCATAGTGAAGTGAAGAGACATTTGTGCACTTTCTGTGGGAAAGGCTTCAATGACACCTTTGATCTGAAAAGACATGTAAGGACACATACCGGTAAGAGCAAATGTTAATGAAAGGTGTTTGCAAGTAATACAGTGGGTTTTGAATCTCTTGCAAGTATCTGTGATATTATTAGGATAATGGTTCAGTAGCCTTATTTTTTAAAAAGAAAAAAAAAGCCTTCTGTGTTAGCCAATAAAACAGCAAGCATGGATTTCACTCCTGTGTCAGTCCTATAAGGTAGACCAGAGCAGACCAGAAACAGACATTGCATGGGCCTAAAGCTACTTTTATTAGAACAGCTATAGTAACAGAATCTTTTAAGTTTGAATGTGCGTCTCCTCCTCCCTCTCTTATATTCATGTGAAGCAGGGGGACTGTCTGAGGCATTTTCATAAACAACTTTCTTCGTCTGGGTTCAAGCAGCATTTATCTGATCATTGCTTTGGTAATAGATCTTCCCTCTGTCCTTCAAGACAATCCTCTACTCTCTGCACCCTGCTACTACTGGCTAAGACTAATTGAGGAGAAAAAGTATATTCTGTTCACATGTTCGGAAGCTAAAGGGACCATATTGTAGTTCAGGATAAACGGTTGAATTCTTGTAAATCATGCTTGTGTTATCAATGATAGTATCTAGGCACCTTGACTTCTGTTGGCTTCTTTAGTTGATTTTGGTTTTTCCAAGCACTAGACTTTTCTACAATGACTCTTATTTTAAATTCCATGTCCAAAATATTTAAACTTTCATTTTATTATTAGTGCTCCCAATGAGCAGTCTGGTTTTACTTTATCTACTATTGAATGATTTCTTCTTGCAGCCCCAGATATTTTCAGTAATTTCCAGGATTGCATTTCAAAAGCATCAATTTTCTTCTTTCCCAAGTTGGTCTTGATAATGTTGGTCAGTATGAGGCATTTACACTTTAATATTTTGTCTAGCTCTGTCATACTCATTCTCCTAAGTATCTGTTTAGTTCAAGGTTACCATCATCAATGTAAGTTGATGAACTCAGGAAGATAAAAATCTGCTACATTTTCTCTCTCTGCATTGGGTTGGCAACCAGTTTTTAAAATACTGAGCAGCAAACCAGCTTTTGCACTCTTCTTTTCACCTTCAAAAATATTTCTTAGGTCTTCTCATTTCCAATCATTGAAGTAGCATCATCAGCATCTCTCAGTCTGATTAATATTTCTTCCAGAAATTTAAAACTCCAATTTCTATTTCTTCTAGTCCAGCATCTCTCATGATATTTTCTGTATACATTTTAAATAAGGTGATAGTATACAGCATTGGTTCTCAACGGGGGCGGTACCGCCCCCCGGGGGGCGGTGGGAGGATGCTGAGGGCTGGTGAACTTGTTTTGGGCGGTAGGGGGGCGGTGGGCATGTTTTGGGCGATAGAGGGGTGATGAGCATGTTTTGGCATTCGAACTTAATTTTAAAACTCCCCAAAAAATTTATTAAATCGATTATCCAGTTTACACCATTTGTACCAGCAATAAAACGAACTTACGTGACGGCTGGCCTCACGCACTTCTAAGAATGGTGAGACGAATTTGTATTCTAGATAGGATGACCTTGAAGAACTCGACACTACGATTCTTCTCCAATCCCAACCAGCACAGCGCATGCGTCAGCTGTTTTCCCACGTGATTAATCGCAGCGCGTGCGTCAGCTGTCTTCCCGCGCGATTAATTGCAGTGCATGCATTGGGCACTCAATATGCATTATTGAGCATTCAATATGAATGTTTGGTTTGACCCATGTTTCTTGAGTTGCTTTTCGTTCGCTTCATTTCTGTTTTTTCCCCTCAGTTTCGATTTACTTTCATTGTTTATTTGGCCAGTCGGCTAGGTAAGTGCACTTATTAGTTCTTTATCGTGGTCGTGAATTATTAATTTTGAGAAATAGTTATCTTTCCCGAACGTTCAGAAACTGGCTCTGAACCATCAAGCACAACCATCCCACTGACATAATCAAGCATGTTTCATTGATATTACTCTTTTAGTGTATTTTTTGCTGTTTTTTTTAAATTATCTAGTTAAGAATGAAGAATTTTAAAACATTAAAAAAGCATTTGCAAAAAAAATAAAATAAATAAAATAAAAAATAAAATTTTTTTAAAAGAGCATCAAAAAAATAAATAAACGTATTTACAGCATTTTGAAATAAACGTATTTACATAAAAGAGCATTTAAGCATTTTTTTCACATTAGTCATTTTAATTTTAATAAAAGGAATGCAATTACCTTTCAGGGCAAAAGTATCGAGTTAAATCGAACAAATTTGGTGTGTAAGTCTACTGAAAAAAATTACTTAAAATTTTTGCCTTTTATAATTCAGTAACTCCCCCCCCCCCATACCCTAAATTACAGGATTTTCACAAAGGGTGGCGTTGAAAAATTTTCCACTCCTTAGGGGGGCGGCAGCTTCAAAAAGGTTGAGAATCACTGGTATACAATATTTAACAATATCCTTTTCTAATTTTGAATTAATTACTAGTCTATATTCCATCTTGATTTTGGCATCCTGGCCATCAGACAAATTCTGGCAGACAAGATGACCAATTATACCCATGTTTTTAAGAGTAGACCACATTTAGTTGCATTCTACACAATCAGAAGCCTTTCTACAAAATAGATGTCGTTTTGGAATTCCCTTACCTTTGCTGTTATCCATTAGATGTTAGCATTGTGATTTTGTGTGCCCTTGTCTCTTTTGAACCCAGCTTCTATATCTGGCAATTCTTGCTTAAGAAGCTTGGATTGCAAAATCTTTAGCACTGTCTTGCTAGCATGTCAGGTAAGTGCAATTGTTTGGTAATTTATATTGCTAATTCACACTGATAGTTAAATGCAAAAAAAAGTTGCTTTCCACAAAACCTCAGACAACAATGAGAGAATAATAATTAGTTTTTGCTGTTTGTTGTTCATGGACCATTCTGGAATAAATTTATTTCCTTCTTTTCCTGGGCTCAGTACTGTGGTTGTTTATCTATGAAGGCAGAGGAATATTAATTATTGCTTCTATCATTTCCTGTATACAGGTAGTCCTCAGCTTGCGTCTATTTGTTCAGTGACTGTTCAAAATTATGGTGGTGCTGAAAAAATGGACGTACGACCGGTCCTTGAAGTTCCAGCCATCACTGCACCCCTGTGGTTACGTAATTGTGATCTGGGTGCTTGGAGGCCCGGCTCATGATTATGACATTGCAGGGAGCTGCGGTCACATGATCACCATTTGCGACCTTCCCTGCTGGCTTCCCACAAGCAAAGTCAATGGGGAAGCTGGCACAGATGGTCACACATTGCTCCAGTAGGTCGCTCTCTTTTTCTCCAGCCCACAGCACCCCTTGCCTGTGCATGGCCTCTGCCAGCCCTTCCAGCTCCCCTGACTCACATGCAGCCTGCACCAGTCCTCCCAGGGCCCCCTGACTCATGCACAGCCTGCTCCAGCCCTCCCCCAGCCTCCCCTGACTTAGGTGCGGCATGCACTGGCTTTCCCAAGGCCTCCTCCGGCCACACCCCGCAGCAACCCCCCACTCCTTACTTGGGACTCCCACCTCTTCCTGCTTAACAACCCACAGGTCCTGGGGTACAACGGCAACTGGGACTGCTGGGATTGCCATTGCTTAGCAATGCAGTCACATGATGTCATGCTTTATGACCACATTCCTTAGCAATGTCAATCCCAGTCCCAATTGCCATCATAACCCAAGGATTATCTGTATACGTGCATATGTATCTTGTTGGCCTTTTTCCTCTGTGATAGATAGCATCCAGCATGAATGTCTACTTGGCTTAATTTTGTGGACCTAGAACAAAAAATGAGGGATCAATGTACTTGCTTCTAGCTCTCATTGTTCCCTATGTCAGAACATGAAAAACATTCTTAATTTTTATGCTATTGGTTCATTCAAGAGATCTTGAGTTTTGCTCAGTTGGAAAACAGAGAACTCAGAACAGAATATTCCCAGTGGGGCTGTTTGATCCTGAGCTGGGAACATTTTTTCTTCCAGATTTGTGCAGGAAGATTTTGCTAAAATATGATACAGACAATATACAGACAATCCAAGTTCTGGGCCAAGAAAAGTTAAATTCTGTGGATGTTTATATCAGTCATCCATACCTTTCTTATCTGTACCTGCAATGCTTACTATGTTGCCTACTATTGTTCTGTGGATAGAGGCAGCTATGGAGTGAATTAATGCCACAAACCCTTATTGTTCAACCATGCGGCTGATTTCTGTGATTTAAATAGGTATGTCTCATCTTTCCTGGATTTCTCAACTATAAACTTGCTTCAAAAAAGGAAAAGCATCTCAAAACCAAGCTTCCTGGGAAGCAGTATTTTATATACACTATCCTTTTTTTCTCTTTTTCCCCCTATGTTTGTACAGAATCACAGAATATATAAAGCACTCTGAAGTGAAAGTCCTACATTTGGAGTTTTTGCTTTTATTAGTAACCGGCAGCATTAAATAATACAAATTCTGCATCAAGAAAACAGAAACCTGTCCTTTTCTCAAATTTAATATTTCCTCTATTATCTAAATACTTTCAAGTGTCTGTTTTCCACTCTAAAGCAGATAAAACAGCTAAAAAGAAATCCAAGATTCTCAGCAAACTGTCTGCATTTTTCTTACGTATTCACAGAATTGCAATCTACATATAGCACTCAAAAAATCAATAACCCTATGCTGTTTTCATATGACATGGAAAATTGAAATGTGGTTCACTAATTTATAATTCAGGCAGTGTGATTTATATAAGCAAACAAATTAAGTTGTATGAACTGAATTCAAAATTATGATTTTGATAACCATTAGCTAGCATGTTGTGTTAATACAGTCTGTTTGCAATGATATAAGGCACAGATAGCTGTTTTCCTGTTAAATTTAATCTATTGGAGATGGCATGCTAGTAGCGGCCAAATTAGTAAACAAAACCATCATTTTCCTTCTCCCTTTTTCCTCCCTTTTTTGCCATTCAGGATAGAGACAATTTATTACTTGCAAAGAAGTGTATAAAGTAAAATGAGTATAGGTTGCACCCTCTAATGTTATATCTGTAAATTATATATTTTGCTATAATTGCCAATCATTCTTTATAAAATCTATTTTCTAACACTCCTAATGTTACATTGTAGGAATTCGCCCATACAAATGCGAGATCTGCAACAAAGCCTTTACTCAACGTTGTTCTCTGGAATCACATCTTAAAAAAATCCATGGGGTACAGCAACAATACGCTTACAAGCAACGGAGAGATAAACTGTATGTTTGTGAAGACTGTGGTTACACAGGCCCAACCCAAGAGGACTTGTATGTGCATATCAGTAATATTCATCCGGGAAGTGCTTTTCTGAAGAAAACTTCGAAAAAGCTCATAGCTGTTTTGCAAAACAAAGTGACATCTCCAATAGAGATAACCTCTAGAAAAAATGAGGATCTGTAATATTGCAATGGAAACAATAAAGGCTTGGTTATCTCAGCATACTAAACCCAGGTTACCAACACACAATTACTGTTTTCGGTACACTCTGTATCCAAAGAAATGAAGCATATTATGATATAATTTGATGGCATGGATCATGTAACACAGAAGACAGTGAATTGCTTCACTAAATATGCTGAATCATATTTAACCTATTCTAATGTGTTGTGAGAATCCAACCTAGATATCCACAGCAGAAATTACCTTTTGAGTTATTTCTCTCTCAAGGTTCTGTAGCCTTACTTTATTGGAGACACATAACTGCCTTATCAGAATGAAACATATTCCCCCAAAGGGAGCTCTCTAGAACTCAGTTATTTACGTGAACCTATTTCTTTAAACTCTTTTGTTATACAAAAAACAGTATATTATTATATAAAACCAGAAATAATAAAATAGAGAAATATAAAATGAATTGGATAATGATTCTCTTAAATTCTTGACTGTTTTTTGTAATCCCGCTGGCACAAACTGCAAAACGAAGACAAACATGCAAAAACAATACTTTTTTATCCTGTCTTTTTTTCTTTCTGCTTGCTTGCTATCAACTTGCCTTCTCATCTTACAGAAACTAATTTTTTATTTTGTTCTGGAATGTCAATCATTGTAATGATTATACTATTTGGTCTTGTTACCAAGGTCTGCTTGCTTCAGACAGCTCTGAAAGCAAAGATGCAGAAGCAAGAGTCAAAGGAAAAGGAGTGGGAACAGCCTGTTTTCCTTTTAACATGAAGAATATAAATTGTAACTATTTCTTGAGCACACTACTAAATCGCACGAAGTATTTGCCTCATAATAGTAGCTACCAATGTGACTGGCAAGAATTTCTGCTTTCAGTCAGCTAAAAACAGGTGTCAGAAATGAAAATCATTTCAAAAAGTTTACCTATGGATTATTTTTCCAGAGGCAAGAACAAAGGGTATTTGCAGTGGAGAATCAGCAAATGGAAGAGATGTGAAGCCTTACCCATGGTTGCTCAGTTTCCCTCCAAGATCATTTGTCCGCCATCTAGTTAAAATTCCTCCTCCACCACCATCACCACCCTCCCCACAAAATGGAAGGAAAGAAAAGCAATGGAATTAAATACAGTTTACTACAAACACATGCTTTACACAGTGCTGTTCTTCCCTTTCTCTTCAAACTCTTCCAAGCGATGCAGCCACTTGTTCCAGTACTGGGAGCATAGCTCGGAGTCCATAAAATGTGAATGTGCAGGAGAACCATCTTTGTAGGCAACCACAAGGAGTCCACAATTAACCTAAGAAGTAAAAGAATCAATTGCTCAGCAAACCATATGCAATTTTAGTCAAATGTTTGTTATGGCTATGTAGCTGAAATGCTTATTAAATAGTAGAAATGAGTATGCATGAGCAGCATTTAATTCTGCTCCAAAGTACTTTTTGTCCTTTTTGTCACAGGAGCTGACAAAATATAAATTACAGGTGAAACTCGAAAAATTAGAATATCGTGCAAATGTTCATTTATGTCAGTACGCCAACTCAAAAGGTGAAACCAATATATGAGATAGACGCATTACATGCAAAGCGAGATATGTCAAGCCTTACTTTGGTATAATTGTGATGATTATGGTGTACAGCTTATGAAAACCCCAAATTCACAATCTCAGAAAATTAGAATATTACATGACATCAATAACACAAGGACTGGAAATAGAACAATATCGGACCTCTGCAAAGTATAAGCATGCATATGTACTCAGTACTTGGTTTGGGCCCCTTTTGCAGCAATGACTGCTGCAATGCGGCGTGGCGTGGATGCTATCAGCCTGTGTGGCACTGCTGAGGTGTTATGGAAGACCAGGATGCTTCAATAGCGGCCTTCAGCTCCGCTGCATTGTTCGGTCTCATGTCCCTCATCTTTCTCTTGGCAATGCCCCATAGATTCTCTATGGGGTTCAGGTCAGGCGAGTTTGCTGGCCAATCAAGCACAGTAATCCCATGGTCATTGAACCAGGTTTTGGTACTTTTGGCAGTGTGGGCAGGTGCCACGTCCTGCTGGAAAATGAAGTCAGCATCCCCATAAAGCTCGTCTGCGGAAGGAAGCATGAAGTGCTCCAAAATCTCCTGGTAGACGGCTGCGTTGACCCTGGACTTAATGAAGCACAGTGGACCAACACCAGCAGATGACATGGCTCCCCAAATCAACACAGACTGTGGAAACTTCACACTGGACTTCAAGCATTGTGCATTGTGTGCCTCTCCATTCTTCCTCCAGACTCTGGGTCCTTGGTTCCCAAATGAGATGCAAAAGTTGCTCTCATCAGAAAAGAGGACTTTAGACCACTGGGCAACAGACCAGTTCTTTTTTTCTGTAGCCCAGGTAAGACGCTTCTGACGTTTGTTGTTCAGGAGGGGCTTGACAAGAGGAATACGACATTTGAAGCCCATGTCCAGGATCCGTCTATGTGTGGTGGCTCTTGATGCACTAACTCCAGCCTCAGTCCACTCCTTGTGAAAGTCCCCAACACTTTTGAATGGCCTTTTCCTGACAATCCTCTCCAGGCTGTGATCATCCCTGCTGCTTGTGCACCTTTTTCTACCACACTTTTCCCTTCCACATAACCTTCTATTGATGTGCTTTGATACAGCACTTTGGGAACATCCAACTTCTTTTGCAATTACCTTTTGGGGCTTTCCCTGCTTATGGAGGGTGTCAGTGATGGTTTTCTGCACAATTGTCAGGCCAGCAGTCTTTCCCATGCTTGTGATTCCTACTGAACCAGCCTGAGAGACCATTTAAAGGCTCAGGAACCCTTTGCAGGTGTTATAGATTCATTAGCTGATTAGAGTGGGACACTTTGAGTCTAGAATATTGAACCTTTTCACACTAATCTAATTTTCTGAGATTGTGGATTTGGGGTTTTCATAAGCTGAACACCATAATCATCACAATTTTACCAAAGAAAGGCTTGGCATATCTCGCTTTGCATGTAATGCGTCTATCTCATATATTGGTTTCACCTTTTGAGTTGCCGTACTGACATAAATGAACATTTGCACAATATTCTAATTTTTTGAGTTTCACCTGTATATACATCCAAGATGAGATCATGGTTTATTGTCATAAAAAATACAGTAATGTTCCCAATAAACAAGGTATCTTGCAGAGGGTAAGAGCTTCCAAACAGGCTTTTGTGCAAAATACCACTGTCTCCAGAATTCCCTTTGTATAATATAAGCAGAAGCCTTGTGAGCTGACTACTTCTCAGACTGTCAAAATGTATTAACAGCTTCCTACTAAATTCAGTCAACCATCCATCTTGTCTGAAAGATCATAAGCTGCTTTTAAAAAACAATAACTATATTCAAAATTTACTCTGCAAATTCTCCAGAGTACCTCAGTTGCTGATACTGTTGAAATCTGTAATGTTCTTTGGTCTTACAAGCTGTATTTTACATGATGAGATAATGTAATGTTTTACTTATAATTCCCCATAACTGTTTGTAGATTGACTCCTACTATGACAATCCTGAGAGGATATCTTTCATAACAGGTGAGTATAAATGAAGATGCCACAGGCACTGGGCAAAGGAGTGTTAAAGCTGCTACATATTTTTATCTGAAGTTTTGTTTTCTTCCTGACGTTGCTAGGAGTGACAGAACTCAACTAAGCTACAGGTAGTCCTCAACTTACGACCATTCATTTAGCAGCAGTTTGAAGTTTCGACAGTGGTAAAAAAGTGACTTATGACCGGTCCTTGCATTTATGACCATCGCAGCTCCCCCATGATCACATGATCAAAATTCAGGCACTTGGCAACTGGCACGTATTTATGATGGTTGCAGTGTCTCAGAGTCACATGATCACCATTTGTGACCTTCCCAGCCAGCTTCTGACAAGCAAAATCAATGGGGAACTGCATGATTCACTTAATGAGCATTATGATTCGCTTAACAACCACCACAAAATATCATAAAATCAGGTGTGGTCATGTGATGCCTCACTTAATCACTGCATCACTTAATGACAAATTTTCCAGTCCCTATTGTCATAAGTCGAGGACTACCTGTACATCAGTTGTAGATGCTGGCTACTATTTAGTAAGACCATTCAGCAGGAATACTATGCAGGGAAATAAATTCAGCTTCAGTTAAATGTGTGAGCAAGAAAGCAGCTAGTGCTTGAACTGAGATGTTTCTTTACAGCTGTCACTTACCTGAAAGTCATAGTTGCTATCGTGGTTAATTGCTCCTATGTATGCTGCAATTTGTAGTGGATTATCATATGTATTCTGAAGAAAGGGCTTCGATTTCCCTGAAGTCTTCCAGTCAATTATGCATAATCTTCCTCTGTGAGACCAAGTATAGAAGATAACTCAATTATGTATAGCCAACCAAAATTTGTGCTTGCCACTGGCCTCCTTCACAAAGAGAAACACACCAGGCTAAGTGAGGCCCAGTGCAACTGTAGGATGAACCTCCACTTTCCCCTCCAGCTCCATACAAAATGGGGATGTGAGTTCTTCTTGTGCTGAATTTTGGGGGTACTTGGAAAGCAGCAAGATTTATTTTGATTTCCAAGTATCTTAGGAATCAGCAAAAATTGAGAGAGTCAGGGAAGTGTGGAGATTAGTGCTAAACTGAATGCTCATTAAATCAAAAATAACCTTAATAAAAATGAGAACATGTGTAAAACCTTGTTTAGAATTAAATGGAATTAGCATAAAACTGCAATATGGAACTACAATAATACCAGATAGTATCTGGCCGCTACAGTTTTTTTACACCCACTCATTTAGTAACTACCTCATTTAGCAACCATTCACAAATACAGTGGTAATAACAAATTCATTTTCCAAGCAATGCGCAAGAAATGACCAAATTTCATGTGCCTAACTTGAGCCTGTCTTCAGAGTATTAGTAATCCTCCCCTCGCCCCCCCCAAAAAAGTCATCTGCAAATTTTATCAACATGCCTTCTATTCCTTCATCTAAGTCATTTATGAAGATGTTGAACAGTACTGGGCCCAGGAGAGAACCCTGAGGTATCCCACTGCATACCTCCTTCCATGTAGACATAGGCCCATAAGGAAGAATATGTTTTGGTTATAGTTGTTCAACCAACTGCAAATCTAGCTGGTAGTGGTAGTATCCATCCCACATTGTTCCACTTTATCAAAAGGCAGCTATGGTCTACTTCATCAAATGCCTCAGTAAAGTCTAAGTAGATGTTAGCCCTGCAAGGTAGTCCAGACAAGCAGCACAACTAGGAGTACTAGCTCTATATTATAAGATTACATTAACAGAATCTTGCAAGACTGAAAGTATTTCTCCTCTCTTTTTTTTTTTACTCTCTGCAAAACTAGGGAGGATCCCTTCTGAAATGTTTCCCATACCCTCCCTCCTTCTGTGGGCTGAGATAACTCTTACATGCTGGTTGTCCAGTCTACAGCTCTCCCTCTTGTCTCTCAAGCTCATTCCCACATACCATTATAGTATACTACATACACAGCATCCCCTTATTCCACTAATCCAGTCACAACCAATCTACAATTATTAGATTCCCCTTCCCCACTTTTTTTTTTTTGCTATTTTGCTGTTTTTTATGCAAGCCACTTTAAACACTGCATATAAAAGGTGGCATATAAATGTGATTACAAAGGCAATGAGGATTTCTTGTGTTATGGTTTCTCAGGGTATCCCATTTAACTATTAAATGTAATGCCGAAAGTGCAACTCTGCAGTTCTTGATCTTGGACATAAATTTCTTTGGTTCAATTTTTCACTGACAAATGGAAAGAATGATAACATAGTTCTCAGTTTAGAATGATGAAAAAAGAGCAAAATTTAAAATATGCTTTACCTTATTTTTGAGTGTAAGGGAAATATAAATCTACAATTGGTTTTAGAAGTATTGGGTATGAGGCAGATAAAGTAAAGCACTAAAGTCACTGTTTTGAATGGGAAAGTGAAACATGGCCTGAATACCTTCTTAGTCCAAAAAAGTTTAGCATTGTCACAAACAACATTATCTAAATTTAGCCTCTCACCGATATTCTGCTATGCAATCCACTAGGCCTTGATAATGAAGGGCCTCATGCTGGACCGCACTTTCAAGAGCTCTCACTCCAGTGATGTCTTGCAGTACATGCTTTACACTAATTATGTAGCTTGAGATGCTGGTATCTTCTTTCTGTGCCTTTACAAAATTTTCTTTAGTTAACAGTAAGGCTTCCATGGCTGCATGAAAGCTCTTACCTGTTTGAAAAGTATCTACAAAACAAGAAAAAAAGAAAAAAATGAAATATAAATGTGTTACTCTGGTATGGTTAGAGACCATTTTGCATAAGGATAAACACTATTCTCATAACCAGATTGAAACAGAGATTCAGCATCACACTTAGTAATGATCTTTGCATATGATGGTTTTATAGCAGATAGCAGCCCAGTTGCCCTTTTTAAAGTGACTCAAATCCTGCTGGGGAGGGATGAGTTACAGGATTATCTGCGGGGCCACTGGGAGGAATATTTAGGCATCTGGTAAATAAAGTCATTTGGATTCACTTAATTGGATTCCAACTGGGCAAGTACTGTCAGGATGACCGAAGCAAGGTTTTATGTGATTAGTTGGGATGAGTTTGAGGTAGAATCCTTGGGTCTGGAGCTCTAACTACCAGTTTATGAAATCCACATCCCCTCTGATTGGTGAATACTGCCTGAAAAGTGGTTGGGTCCATGCTCTAGTATCCACCTCATTAAGGGAGGGGATGGTCCTCACTGCCTTGAAAGAGATGGTGGTGTATCCCTTCCTCAAGAAGCTTTGCTGGACCCAACTGTACTGGAGAATATTCATCTAGTCTCCAACCTTCCCTTTTTAGAAAAGAAGCTGTGGAGCCTAGATGAGGAGGAGCAAGCTCAACCCTGACAAAAATTAGTGTCTTTGGGTCTTTGGTCCCCCCAGGACCTGGGATGTTTAATCTTTGGTCCTGAACGGGGTTACAGTTCTCGCTTTGGGACTGGTGCACAATTTGAAAGTCTTCTTGGACTTACAGCTCCTGCTCAAGGAGCAGGTGGTAGCTGTGACTAAGAGGACCTTCACATAAATCCATCTTTTCCACAAAGTGTGCCCTTATTTGGACTGGGGAGCCCTTCAGACAGCCACTCACACTTAGGTCACTTCACATGTGAACTACTGCAATGCATTCTACATGGGCCTGCCTTTGAAAACTGCTCACAAGCTGCAAGTAGTCCAGAATGCAATAGCATGGGCAGGAACAGAACTAACATTCAAGTACAGGTAGTCCTTGACTTATGACCATTCATTCAGCGACTGTTCGAAGTACGATGGTGCTGAATGAATGGTGGTTACAACCAATCCTCGGATTTCTGGCCATCCCAGCAACACCATGGTCACATGATCGCAATCTCAGTACTTGAAAACCAGTTTGCACTTAGAACCAGTTGCAGCGTCCCATAATCACATGATCATCATTTGTAACCTGCCCTGACAGCTTCTCCAAAAAGTCAGTCAGGAAGCTGGCAGGGAAGGTCGCAAGTTGCTGGGGTAAGCCTCCACTGCGTGTGCTCCCTTCCCCAGCCCCTCTGCACTCGTGCTGGCCACTTGCACACACCCCTCCCTGACCCATGCCTCCTGCACACCCCCTTGCGCATCCTCCCCAACCCATGCCTCTCTCACACCCCCTTGCACCCTCAGGCACCCTCCCTGGCCCTCCCATGCACTTTCTCGTTCCCTCCCCCACCCGGCAGGAGTCACGTGCCTGCAGGCCTGGGACTTGCAACTTCCTGCCGGCTTCCCCAATTACTTTGGCTGTGGGAAGCTGGCAGAAAGTTGCATCACCTAACAACTGTGAGATTCAGTTAACAACAGGAACCAGGACTGCAGGGATTGCCATTATTAAGTGATGTGGTCAGCTTTATGACCGCATCGCTTTGTGAAAGAAATTCCGGTCCCAATTACTGTCGTAAGTTGAGGACTGCCTGTTTGCAATATTCTCAGGTATCCTCACATGAAGAACAACTAGGAAGTGTTATCAGGATACAAAACAATTGTGATTTTTAACAAATGTTGGAAACTAGGATCTGTGATGCCACAACATAATCTGTGAGGGAGGGCTTTGGGAGAGCTCAGTTGGTATATTCTGCTAGAGAGTATCTAATGTGTCATTCAAGACCACAAGGTCTAAACTGGCCAAAGTTTGCATCATACGTAGCAAGTTGGCTATGGAGTCTTTTGATTAGTGAAGTAACATGGGATGCACTGCTAAAAAATCAGGTGAATAGCAATGAAATTTTGTATAAAGTTCTCCCCTGCTACTATCAAATTAGCATTTGGATATAAACCAAATTATATGAATATTTTTTTTATCTTGCACCAAACTTTATTGATCATGGCATGGGTATGTACAGGGAGTACATATTCATTTGTTAGACTAAAATTGTTAGTATTATTGACTCTGCACACTCCTCTAAATAGTGCAATTCTAACTCTTCAACCTGTAATGTTACATTAAACCCATACACAACCTACCACCCCTGGAAACACTTGTAACATTTGTAGAGACAGTGATTATTATCCCTCTAGGAAAAAGTCTTCTGTAATCCATGTGTCCTGCAAGAGTGTATCATGTTTATCTACATAATTGTAAAAGGATCCTTCAACTGTCCTCAAACCAGGATTTATCTGAATCTGTGAGCACAGAGGCAACTTGTTAGAATTACAACAATTAAAACAGACTGGAGTGTATCCAGTAATTAAAGAAACATCCAGGAAGTAGTCGTCTTTTATGCTTTAGCTATTAGAGCAATAAAATCTTGAGACACATAAGCTGAGTGAAGTCAAATCTGGTTTAAAATACACATCATATCCTGTGTTTTAAGTTTTTGTGCAGTTCCAGAAAAAGCACTGGAAGTAAGCAGTCCCTGGGTTAAGAATGCCCGATTTATGGACAACCCATAATTAAGAACAGAGCCTGCTGTAGCAAAATTAGAGTTAAATACACAATGGTTCGAGTTCATTACACAATACAGTGGTACCTCGGTTCACGAACGCTTCTGTTCACGAACAATTCGGTTCACGACCAGCACCGTTCACAAAATTTTGCTTCCGTTCGTGAACTCTGCATCAGGTAACAAACATGACCCGCGGCCATTTTCCCTGCTGTGACACGTGGTCGTGGCTTCCTGTAGGGAGGGGGACTCTCCCTCCAAACAATAACCGCCTCCCCACCCGCCTTCCTGTCCTCCACACCAGAAGTTGCCTCAAGCAAGGTTAGTGTTCTCTCTCTTCATACTGTACTGTACTGTACTTTGTTTCATATTTTTGTGGTTTAAAAAAAAATACATATGGTTCAGAACGGATTAACCGTATTTAAATTGAACCTTATGGGAAAATTTGATTCAGTTGGCGACCAATTCGGTTCGCGACCAGAGTCGTGGAATGAATTAAGTTCGTGAACCAAGGTACCACTTATACAGTATTATACAATAATACTGTTCCGGCTTACATACAACCCAACCTAAGGATAGACCTTGGGAACAGAACTCGTTCTTAAACTAGGGACTACCTGTATATGCACTGTATACTGTGATCAGTACCAGTTTCTATGGACTGCTCTTCTCCAAAACCTGGATCTAACAGTCGTGTTTTTCTTTGTTTCCTATTCTGCTCTATATTCATGGCTGAATCAAAATGTATTAAAGAAGGGATTAACATATTACATTTTAATTTACTGAGAGGAAAAACAAAATGAATCTATGATGCAGCTGTTGCATGTATAGTTAGTAGCATTTGTCTGAGTTTAATTCTATTTGCATCTTTGCGAAGCTCCAGTCAGTTATGTCTGCTTCCAACAATTTTACAGCAAGTTTGCTGCCAGTTCTTATTTCAGTTTGTTTTATTTACATATCACATTTATACAGTCGCCCATCTCACACAAAGCAACTCTGTTACTAAAAGAGCTTATTCTCAAGGACACCACTGGAATGGTTTTCTCTGGAATTTTTACAGCTATGACATTTCTTTCTGAATTTACAATACCAGCATTTTCTTGATGGGGTAGCAGTTTTGCAGTTAGTAAGCATTGTTGGGAGATGAAATCAGTAATAATTTCATTTGTGCATTCTCCTCCTGACTATTTTCTAAAATTAATGCAGTTGCTGAATGAGCAGTAGGTGGTAGCCTCAGCAGAAGGGGCTATTGAAGTGGAGACACCGTGAATTCTCCCAAAGAGTGAAGAGTTTTAATAGCTATTGACTATTAGACTGTTTGGAAGTCTTACTCTAGGCACATTCTGTTATTAGAGTTACAACTTTTATCTTCATTACTCCTAGAAAGTTATCAATTGGGCTCCATATTTTAGGAAGAACACAGATAAAACTTGAGCTTGCCTAGAGGGAACTACCTATGTTGACAAGTAGCCTGGAAGGAAAATATATAAGGAATCATTGGCAGTACCGTACAGGTTTTACATCCTAATAATACATCAGATTATTATTAATATTGCACCAGGCAATACATCAGCTGCATTTGGAGTAAAACAGGGTTGTGTGCTAGCCCCAGTCCTGTTCAATCTGTTCTTCACTTGCATGTTATCGCATGCTGCAAGGGTCTGAAGGAGGGAGTATACATCAGGTACCGACTGGATGGCTGTCTTTGACCTTCGCTGCTTGACTGCGCTGACAAAGTGTCTCCATACAGTCACCAAAGACTCTTTGCTGATGACTATGCGCTCCTGGCACACACAGACAGTGATCTACAGTTGATGCTGAACAAATTCTCAGATGCTGCTCTGCTCTTTGGCCTGACTATCAGCCTGAACAAGTATGAAGTAGTTTACCAGCCTGTGCCAAATACCAACCCCACAGAATCAAATATCACTGTTGATGAGATCCAGCTGACAAATGTAAACAGCTTCAAATGCTTGTGAAGCATCATCTCTAGCGATGGGTAATTGGACAAAGAAATCAACTCCAGGATCAGCAAGGCCAGCCAGGCACTGAAGTGGCTGCATACTAGAGTATTCAATCAACACAACATCTATATCTCTACAAAGGTGAAAATCTACAGAGCTGTGGTTATCCCTTCTCTCCTATGTACCTGTGAGTCCTGGACTCTGTACCAAAAGCACATCAAACAACTAAAGAAAGTTCATATGTGCCCCTCCACTCTATCCTTGGCATTCGTTGGCAAGACCATGTCTCCAACATGGAGGTCTTGGATTGTGCAAAGTCCACCAGCATTAAGTCCCTGATTATCAGAGCCCAGATGCGGTGGGTGGGACACATCATCAGAATGGATGACCACCATATGCCTCACCAGTTGCTCTATAGTGTACTGGAGTCTGGGACAAGACCCTGAGGTTGACCATGCAAGCGCTACAACAATGCTGTGAAAGAAACCCTATGTCACTGTGACATCCAGCCAAGGGAACCAGAAGCTGCAGCTACTGACAGAACCCGCTGGTAAGCCCTTGTGCTATGAAGCCTGGTTTTGAAGACAGGCACCAACAACTGTTAGAAAACTGTGAGTAGCATCACAGAGTAAACCCACAATGACGACAACAATGGACTTCCAGTGCCCCCATTGTGCTAGACTCTGTGCTTCCAGACTGGGACTATAAAGCTACTTCCATGTCCACAGATGAACTGCACAAGAGCATGTCTTCTTCAAACCCAAAGGACTACCATATACTGTATTGGTTTGTTTACCCTGAAGAAGAGAAGACTGTGGGGAGATGTGATCGTTGTCTTCAGATGTCTGAAGGACTGTCATGTGGGTAGAGTTATTCAAAGTTGTTCCAGAGCTCAAAACAAAAACCAATGGGATGAAATTACAAGGAAGTCAATTTCAGCTGGATAGCAGGAAAAATTTCCTAACAGTAAGAGCTGCTCAATAATAGAGCCCGTGGAACATCCTTTACTGGAGGTATTTAAACAGAGCCTAATATAGCCCATGTGTATCTGTGTGTGTGTGTGCACACTGTAGTAGTGGATTCATAAAGTGGGCAGAAGATTGTACTAGATGAATTCTAACACCCTTCCAACCCTCATATTCTATGACTGACAGTGGAGGAAAAGGGTTCCAGGCTGTTAAGTTTTCACTGCTTATTTGGAAGAAGGGAGTGTTTCTAAAGGGAAGTTCTGTGCCTACTCACAAAAATAACTGAGAGTGTGCCTTTAGGTACCTGTCACTATCCATAAATACCTCTTTACTTTTGCAGAGGTTCTTTGCTATCCACAAGTTCACGTAGTAGGATGTATGTATGTGTGTGTGTTTGTATGTGTGTATATATCTGTGTGTACACACATAGGGAGGGAGGGAGAATATGAAGTGTATGTATATAAGGACAGGGGCAAACAAAACAGAAAAAACCTATAAATATCTATTAAGGAAAAAAGGGAAAACTAATTAAGAAGAAGAAAGGAGAATTAACACAGATTGGAAAATAATGAATATTCAAAAGAGGTCAAAGTGTATCAGAGAGAGGGATGGGAAGAGTGAGCTGAGAATGAAAAAAACAGTCAAATTAAGAAGAAATTAGAGAAGTAAATAATGGTTTCAGCATCTGGAATAAGAAGAGAAAGTGTAGAAGAGAAAATTTAAGAAGTATCTAGTAAAAAAGATTAAAACAAATTACAAGTGCTACAGAAAAAAAGGTTAAATGCACTGAAATATAATCTGAGAAATGAACATGAAAAATAACATATCTCTATACTGAGAGGTTACATGAATTCAGGAAGGAAGAAAGTGTGGTGAAAAGCATCAAAAGAATCATAACAAAATATATAAGAATGAAAAACAATGCATGTTATGGGAGGCAAAGAAGTTAAATATTCTAAGAAAGAAAAACAGTAACAAGAAGGGTTAAGAACTTAATAGCAATAAGCATCTAAAGAAGTGACAGATTTGATAATATATTTTAAAAAATAATCAGATAAAAATAGATACAGCAATCTTTTTTCTTTTAACTTAGGATAACAGGAAAACTGAGCAATGTAAAACAGAGTCTTTCTTCATTATTTACAGCATCACTAGAATGACCCAGCAACTTCAGTTCTACCCCCTGTCCAAACTATGTTGCCCTTATCCCAGGCTATGAATCCTGTATTCTCTATACTGCAAAGCATCGGTCACTTACAAAACACAAAGGAAAGAAGAGAGAGTCAGGATAGTTCATTATTATACCAGACATTCTTTCTTTCAATAAGATGAAAGGGCTGGTCCCACTAAAGTTTACTACTGCTAAGATGACAAAGCAAGTAAATAACTGCTGGACCTTCTGCCCCCAGTTTGGAAATAAGATTTTCAGCTGTCATAGTCAAAACTATTTAGTGGAGTCGGTGTGGCTGACTCTATATCCAGGATCTAGTCTTCCTTTTGGGCCAGTCACTGTCTCTCAGGCCAAATCAGCATCAGGCTCTTTGACAAGCTGGTTGAAAAGCAACCTCCCCCCATCATATCATGCATCAGGTGAGAGCAATGCAAAACGGGTGCAAATAAGTGGGACAAACATTAAGAAAAACATCATAGTCAAAATTGTTTACCTTTTTTTCTGAGATGCAGTTATCCCTTGGTAGGTAAAAAACAGAAGATCAATCAACCACGGCAGATGTTCTATAAATTGTTGGATTTATATCCTGCCTTTCACATAGGAACTCAAGGCAGGATGTGTAGTGCTCCCTCCTCATATTTTCCAGCCCAAGACCAACCCAATAAAGTAGGTTGGGCTGAGAGAGAGACACAGGCCCAAAATCACACAGTAGCCGAATCTCCCCATTCCTAATCTAACACCTTCATAATGGGACTTTTAACAAAGATTATTAATAAATATTAACAAAGCTGGATATAATTTAAGCTACTCTGTTAAGTAGCAAAAGTCAGTGGAAAGAAAATCAGAAAGATTACCTAGTGGTAGGTGCAAACACAGCTTCAAATAATATATTCCTATAATATTTTCTATCTATGTAATATCTCAATATACATTAAAGGAATAAAATTCAGTATTTCCCAAGTCTCATAAAAATCAGAAGTACCCATAATGAACATGAGGAAAAAAAAAATCCAAGCAAGATGTTTAATTCCTGTTGCAACTCTGTGCACCTGATAAGATCCGATTGGAGTGAAGGAACATAATAGTGAGGTGTTATATTTATTTATGAAATTTACACACCACCTCAATCCGATTAAAGTCTAGGTAGTTTACAATATATATGATAAAATATAATACACCAAACAATAATATAGAACTATAAATAATATATATAGAAAACTAAAAGTATACATGCTTTGTCTAGAAGTCTGGGGCCCACATCAGAATGTCTTTATAACCCGATACAATGCAAAACATAAAATATGTTACATAGGCAAAGATTTGAATTATGATTTTAGATTATCAATTTTTCATTTTATTGCAAACCATATTCTAATTATTAAAATGGGTGCTTGTTCAGGAAATAGAAATTCAGTTCAATGATTCAAATAACTAATGTATCCTGGTGTTTTGTTTTTTGGAGATTTACATAAATGCAACCCACCTCACAAGGTTATTGTTGTGGAGAAAAATGGGAGGAATGAGCACTACATACATTGCCTTGAAAGGGGGAGGGGGTATAAATCTAACCAATAAGTAAAAATAAATAATGCGTAAATATGTTTATGATTATTACAAACTCTTAATGCATCTGTTTACTTACTTTTCATGTATTCTTCAAAACCTTCTTTCCCAAGTTTCAGAATCATTTGCTGTTTCCACTTCTCCAGGTAAAACGCCTGTTCTACAGGCATTGTCTGCTGCAGAACAGAGGTCACGCTGGCCCAGGCGTTCTTTTGCAAATGGATTTGTAAGGGCAGCCCCTGGTCAACTTTCTGATGCAAAGAGCTCTTCCTGGGATTCATTAGAGGAATCCAGTTCTCGGGAAGTTTTGTTTCTGTCTCATTAGCTGGAAGCTTATATTGACACCCTGCATTGTCTTCTTCAAATGGCTTGGATCTGTCAGATCTGTCCTTGCCTGAAGTGAGGTAATGGATCAAATTTCCATATTTTTGGGGGTCAATGTTTTCATACTCTGTCCTTTTCTTCTTATAAAAAGGGGAAGAAATAGTGAGGGATCTATGTGAAAGTTTTTTCTCACTCAACAATGTTGTTAATACTGGCAATCTTCTACTTTTTCTAAACAACAGATGGAATGACCCCATACTCCAACTTTACAAATGGTGCGATCCCTATTCTTTGTTTTCAGGAAACTTTTCTTCCAATTCCTAGTGAAAAAGATAACATGTTTTAATTATTTACTATAAATTGCCACTACTTTTGATAGGAGAGGCTTTATCATCTGAAGTGCTTCAAACTGCAAATTATGAAGTACTAATTACAGAAAAGTATTTAGGGTATAATTAATAATACCATTATGTCTTTAGTTGCCTCTAGTTATTGTAGGATTTTATGCTGTGTGGGGGCACGTTTTTAGTTATTATGCTTTATTTTCTCAGAAGTAAATGCCAGTAAATCAGTGAAATCTATTCCTCATTATTGCCTGAGTTGCATAACACACTTAATTGAATCAACCTAGTGAATGTTGGATTTATCTTGAAGCAACTCCAAGTTTGTCCAGGGTTAAACTAAGTCCTTTCAGCTGACTAGTTCTTCTGTGTTATCCAAACTCCATATTATGGAGTTAACTGACTTTGTTCCAGGACTGAGATCACTTCCTAGAGAAGGTCCATGCTCTCTCTAAACTCCTGTCCCTTTAATGGTTGTTATTCTCTCCCTCTCAGCCCAAATTGTAATTAATTACAATTAGCTAACTTCTTCAGCAAAGCTGAAGCTGAAAGCAAAATAATAACTAATACAGTAATAAACTATCCAATGGCATTATCAATTAGATCAGTCATCCCAAACTACAAAACCTGGGGAGACTGCTGAACTTAGAAAAAGTCAGCCAAAGAAAATTTTAGAAAGCAAAGAAGACATGACTTCCTGTAGCCTTCTTCCACCCATCCTACTTCTGAAAGCAGGCCTCCCAGTGAGGGATAACAATCTAAGCCAACTAAGTTGGTGCTTACTAGAAATAATTTTCAAAGAGCAATTTAATCAGGGCTGATGCCTTATAGAGCACCTCTCCCCACTGGAGGGAAAGAATGAAAAAGACAGTAGGAGGGAAGTGACAGCTCCCAGCCTCTTTTGGGGTGGCTAAAAAAAAAGGTTGCTGCAGGACAAATCCAGCCATCCATCCTCTAGGGAGATAATTAGCAGCTTATCTGTGATTTAAATTGCAGCTCAAAAGAGATTTTAGGCAGACTGCCACGTTGTCGAGCATGAAAAGTGTTTAAAGCTGAATAAAGCTACAACAACGAGAAATGGTTGTGAAAAGGCAGGCTATAAATCCAAGAAACAATATGGGGAACCCGGGGAAGTGGTGCAAGTGCTTCCACTCCTAGGACCAATCGAAGAAGACTCCCCCTGCGAAGTAAACAGAATCACATACAGGCTTCCAGCAAAGCAAAGTTGCATTACAGTATTAGCGTCAGAGATTTTAGGAGGGAAAAGAAGCCAGGACTCCAGAACGGGTGATTTGGACACTGGCTGATTTGGAGTGGAAGAGCGTTTCTGAATAACGGGAGGGGGGAGGGGTGGCTGCTTTGCTGCGACGGGAAACAAAAAGTTGATTCGAAGGATATTGAACACCCTGCCTCCAAAATCACACACCAACGACCTTTTCGAAAAAGGAAGCCTGTGAAGTCTGCTTTCTTGAACTGCCCAGTAAATCTGAAGAGGCTCTCGGGACTAACACCTCGTTCCTTAGGAATACGAGACGTTTTCTGTCCTACAGTGCCATCATACCCCACCCTGGCATATTAAGCCGCTTCTCTTTTCCAGGGAGAAAGCCATCCCTTCTCCAACGCTGCGGCTCGATCCCTCTTCCCGCACGAGCGTCCCAACTCCGCTTACCCCCCTCGATTCAGTTCCACTCGCCAAGACAGATCAGTTCCGCTGCAGCCCTCGAGCGGCGTGTGCAGTTTTCATAGACGCACCGCGCGCGAGAGAGTTGAGAGATGGCTTTTCCCGGGAAGTCGAAGGAACGGCGGAGGCAAGGGCAAGCCGCTTCCAAAAACAAACACATCAAGCATCCCTGTACGTCCTCCATGCCGGTGAACTTACCAGAAGTTGAGCTGAACTCAAAGAACATGTTTTCAATTTAGGTGCAGGCCATAGCGGCCTGTAACAAACGATCGCTCTTTCTTTCTCCCTTCCGGTGCGGGACGTTTCCTTCTCAGGACGAAGGATAATTAAGAAAGATCTCGTGTTCTTTTCAACTCGTGCTTTATTTCCGACAGGGAGGAAAAGAACAGGTACTTTTTGCAAAGGTTTGTCCGGGTGTTTTGTTGTGAATCTAAGTGCACGTTGCTCTTACGCTCAGGGCTTCTGCTACCCGGTTACTCCTGCAAAGAAGGCAGTAATGATCTTGGTCAGCGCGGCAGAATGTGCACGCTCTAGTTCACACGTAGCTGCTTTAATTCTCCGCAAAAGCATTGCCCGGCAAAAAGAGTCTCGTGCATTTTTTTCTCTTTTACTACTACTAAAGGTTTGCATTTTCTTATCTCTATGGTGAAGGCAAAATGGGCGGTGCTCTGCCCTCGCAGAGCAGGAAATATAAGGAGATGATGTTGAGGAGCATTTACGCAATTAGAAAACGACCGGGAGCTGCCGCCGCAGGATTATGGCTCTGGTCGTGCCGCAGCCGAGCTTGAGCGAGGTAAACAGGATGAGCGAAAGGAGGAAAGAGCCTCGGAGCGGAAAGGCCGGTCGGCGTCCGGATGCGTATAATTGTTAGATTTATAAATATAAATCCGTCAGATGTATTTGTATTCTGTAATTTGAAGCCAAGTTAATATTTATTATTCGGTCTAAGCATTTTAGTATTGGGGTTGGTGAGAAAGGCTGAGAACTGAAGGAGGTGTGCAACCTTAGCATTGCAGTGAAACAGAAGCACCAAACTGTGGGCGATGTGTGGGTTCTTCCTTTTCTTCCCACATTTTCTTTAAAATGTTGATCTGCATTTCTATGAAAGTAGTATTTATGTAAATAACGGGGGGCTACCACTCCCTGTTGAGCTGTGTTCCAGTCCTCCTATTCATTTCTCCACGAATCTTGGCAGCAGGATCGTCTGTGTGTTTACTTGGATATTCTGTATTCTAGAATGCAGATTGATCTATTTCATTAGACTGTAAATTTGCTTTTTAACAAAGACATTAATGATCTATGAATTGTTCAAAATGTTAGTGGAAGGAGCTACTTTAGATAATAAAGGATTTTGGTATTACTCATTGTTCCAGAATGGAAGGGAGGCAAAATTGGCTTGCAGAGTTAATTACCAACTTACTTAAAATGACACTTCCTAAGGCTTTCCCTTTCTATCATAAAACTTGATTTTCTGTACAAAAAGTGGGATATTGTCCCTCTCCCCCTCCCTTTACTGTTGTGGATTTTAACCTTTCCTTTGCTTGACCATGTGGAGATCCCAGCACAGGCATCAGATGAGAATTAACTGCCAGTAAGGCTCTGGTGAGTGGGAGTGTGAAGGAGCTCCACTGATGAAGCGATGAGTTCCACTTGTCCTAGAATAGGTGGGGTAGCAGTCTATGCTGATTGCTAACAGCCAGACAGTTTGGAGGGAAACAGACTGAAGGGACTGTTTTGATTATAATTTAGATTAGAATCTGTTATGCAGCTACATACCTACATACTATTACACTGTTCCATTTGGAGTAAGCAATACTTTGCACACTGCAGAAAGGGAATACAGAACAAAGATATGAAAAACATAAGAAAAGATATAAACAACATAAATGTATTCATAAAATAGTATTCAATGTACCTCTCCTATATTTTTCCATCCTTCCTGTTTCTACCACATCCATAACCTGCTTCATTTATTTATTTTGGTTGTTTGAATTTCTCATGTCTTTGTTTTTGAGGGTCCCATTGTTCAATTTCAACTTCCTTTTACAAGATTGGACCATCTTCATTCACATTTGCTATATCCTTCCCTTAAATTTGAAGTGGCAGTCATACATCTGCCATGGTTGTCACCAGATGGACCCACAGATACTGACCTTTGCTGCCCGTTGTAGCTTTAGTCAATCAAGACTTAACAAGGTGCTTTTTATTTAGGTAGAAGAGTTGTAGATTTGGGTAGCAAACTTAATCATACCCTACCATATGCAGCATTTCCTCATAATAGTAAAAAGGGTACTAGTCATATCCAATGAAAATGAGTTCTTTCTCTAATCAGTTCTGTTGCTGAACTAGCCTTGTTTGCTGGCTGCCCATACCAACAGTGCTTAAATTTTTCAATGTGTCCTGATACTCCATATCAACAACACAGCAGTATGCAGAAAGTGCATATATACTAATGCTCAGCAAAACATACTATATAGAGGAACAGTGCCTCATGGAGTTTTTTATGTATGGCGTGGGAGACCAGATCAGCCCTAACTTGTTCACCGAATTACTAGGTTAACATACACAAATTGGATATCTTTCCCTGCATCTAGAAATCTGCCTAGATGAGGAAAAAACTCAAATAATGTCAAATCATTGTCATGACAGTTGATCCATCACTTTGGGGTAAGATGGGGTGAATCTATATGTATTCCACTAAAGCCATATTTGCACTAATTCCAGTTGTGAAATCCTCAAGATGATGTTAGTATGGGCTAAACCTTGCCTTTGTTTAGTTAGTCTTTGCTACCTCAGGAACCAACCTCAGATGTTTAGAATATGCTATGAGTTGGCCTGTGTTCATTTGTACAAAAATTAATGGTATGTCCATCCCTCAAATATACATAATGTTCCTCTTAGGGAGAACCCTAGCATGCTAGTTTAATTGATGGGGGGCTATGGGGGGGCTTACTTTCTCCTCTGTTTATGGGTTGACATGACATTAGGATTTTCTAACCCCAAAAGGGTTTCTGTTCAGCTTTAGCACATATATAGCTTCCCTCCCTCGGGCCATAGTCCTCTGATTCTCAGTTTTAATTTAAAAAAAGTCCCTTCTAGCAGAGTGACCTGTAATCATTACTTTTGTCTGTAAGACAAGCTACAATATTCCTCTTTTTTCAATTTATTTAATGACATTTTTTAATCACATTCTACACTGCAATCACCACACCCCTGAAAAATTCTTATAGATGCCCACAGCTATATTGGGATGATAAGCTATTTTACCCCATGCCATCTAAAAGAAATCTGTTTGCATTCGGCCTTCCCCAGGTTGACTGATTAGTCTCAAATTAGTTGATCTAAAGTACAGTGGGGCAAAAAGTATTTAGTCAGCCACCAATTGTGCAAGTTCTCCCACTTAAAAAGATGAGAGAGGCCTGTAATTTTCATCATAGGTATACCTCAACTATGAGAGACAAAATGAGAAAAAAAAATCCAGAAAATCACATTGTCTGATTTTTAAAGAATTTATTTGCAAATCATGGGGGAAAATAAGTATTTGGTCAATATCAAAAGTTCATCTCAATACTTTATTATATATCCTTTGTTGGCAATGACAGAGGTCAAACATTTTCTGTAAGTCTTCACAAGGTTTTCACACACTGTTGCTGGTATTTTGGCCCATTCCTCCATGCAGATCTCCTCTAGAGCAGTGATGTTTTGGGGCTGTCGCTGGGCAACACGGACTTTCAACTCCCTCCAAAGGTTTTCCATGGGGCTGAGATCTGGAGACTGGCTAGGCCACTCCAGGACCTTGAAATGCTTCTTACGAAGCCACTCCTTCGTTGCCCAGGCGGTGTGTTTGGGATCATTGTCATGCTGAAAGACCCAGCCACGTTTCATCTTCAGTGCCCTTGCTGATGGAAGGAGGTGTTCACTCAAAATCTCACGATACATGGCCCCATTCACTCTTTCCTTTACACAGATCAGTCGTCCTGGTCCCTTTGCAGAAAAACAGCCCCAAAGCATGATGTTTCCACCCCCATGCTTCACAGTAGCTATGGTGTTCTTTGGATGCAACTCAGCATTCTCTCTCCTCCAAACACAACAAGCTGAGTTTAGACCAAAACGTTCTACTTTGGTTTCATCTGACCATATGACATTCTCCCAATCCTCTTCTGGATCATCCAAATGCTCTCTAGCAAACTTCAGACAGGCCTGGACATGTACTGGCTTAAGCAGGGGGGACACATCTGGCACTGCAGGATTTGAGTCCCTGGCAGCATAGTGTGTTACTGATGGTAGCCTTTGTTACTTTGGTCCCAGCTCTCTGCAGGTCATTCACTAGGTCCCCACATGTGGTTCTGGGATTTTTGCTCACCATTCTTGTGATCATTTTGACCCCACAGGGTGAGATCTTGCATGGAGCCCCAGATCAAGGGAGATTATCAGTAGTCTTGTATGTCTTCCATTTTCTAATTATTGCTCCCACAGTTGATTTCTTCACACCAAGCTGCTTGCCTATTGCAGATTCAGTCTTCCCAGCCTGGTGCAGGTCTACAATTTTGTTTCTGGTGTCCTTCAACAGCTCTTTGGTCTTGACCATAGTGGAGTTTGGAGTGTGACTGTTTGAGGTTGTGGACAGGTGTCTTTTATACTGGTAACAAGGTCAAACAGGTGCCATTACTACAGGTAACAAGTGGAGGACAGAGGAGCCTCTTAAAGAAGTAGTTACAGGTCTGTGAGAGCCAGACATCTTGCTTGTTTGTAGGTGACCAAATACTTATTTTCCACCATGATTTGCAAATAAATTCTTTAAAAATCAGACAATGTGATTTTCTGGATTTTTTTTTCTCATTTTGTCTCTCATAGTTGAGGTATACCTATGATGAAAATTACAGGCGTCTCTCATCTTTTTAAGTGGGAGAACTTGCACAATTGGTGGCTGACTAAATACTTTTTTGCCCCACTGTATACGGAGATCTTATGAAAATAGTTCCAGCAGAGCTCAGGATACACACCCCCTTGTGCAAACTGCAGACAATCTAGTGAGATGTGGCTTTTGGCCATGTGCAGAGTCAAATTACTCTGTCCTTCTCCTTGCAGGAATTACAGAAAAAAACTTTGCTTTTAAAATGGAGGGAAGAGAACCCAAGAAGCTGTGGACTAGAGCTGGGAGAAAAAGGGGCTACCATTTTTCCCCACAGCCTCTGCCTAAAGTTTGGAATCCCCAAGAAGAGGGAAAATTGAGAAAAAGAAGCAGAGGATCCTTTTGCTTCATAAGACATAGGAAATATTCTAGTCAGGAATCCCTCTAGGTATATTTTCTCTGTGGTGCTAAGTAAAGTTTCATTGCCTTTAGTTCTCTATCCAAAATGGGTAATTGAATCTATTGTCATCTTTCTTTCATTCATAGTTCAGGCTTTACATGAGAATATTTTCATTCTTTCATATCTTTCATAATCTGTGTAATATTTGGAACTTTATTTTCTCTAATACCTTTCCAGAAAGATTTGAGAGATTTTGTAGCAGACCATCACCATCATGTGGTCTGCTTGGAACATTGCAGGTTCTTGTATTTCTTTTAAGCTGCTATACTCCCATGATTTGAACAATTCTTATCATTTATTCCTTTCCTCATTTAATGTTTGCATTTTACGTTTTAAAAGACATTACACTTATCTTGCTAAATAGCAAGGAGGTTGCATTTTTGAAATTATTTTGCTTTTTGCAGTTTAATCTTTTAATTGCCGGAAAGGCAGCCCAGGTGGTGAGAACCTTATCTGTGTCACACATTGGAACTATGGGGTGGATGCCCAGTGAGATGTCCCAGAACATAGATGGTGGCAGCTTCTATTCCAAAGCAGGGCCAGAGTATGAAGACCCAAACATCTTCCAGGGGAGGTGGTTTGAAACCTCCAGCCTTCTAACCTATAAGCTCGGCCAACTGTTATAGGCAGACTTTCCAGGCTAATCACAGCAGAAATTTAGTGATTGCTGCAGACCTGATGGAAAGGCCTGAGAAAAGGACTTGTCACTTTCTCACTCTTGAAATAGAGGAAAACTGCCACTCCCTATGTAACAAAATATTCAGCTGACTATTCAAATATTATGTCATCAGGATACTTTAAGCCACCATTTTAAATTTTTGTAAGATTGCATATGTAATTAAAAATGGATGTTGCTATTTTATTTGGTACAAACTGTCTTACAAGTACATCCTATATAGTCATAGTTAACTAGGCTGAGTTCAAAAGTGTGCATTGGTTTTCAGATACAAAGTAAGTGTTTGTTGTTAAGGCCCCATAAGGCTCCTTGGAAATTTGATATTTTTTTCAATTTTGTAGTTATATTTCTTCTTTTTTTTGTATATAATTTTATTAGAAGCTTTAAAAACAAAGGTAAAAACTAATACAAACTAATATAAAGCAAGGAAGAAAAAAGAAATCAAAGAGAAAGCTAAAAGTGCAAGAAAGAAAGAAAAAGAAAATACAAAGAAGTGGTTTCCAATCATCTTTACAGCAATTATAAGTACAATTATAAATTTATCTCTTACTCTAAAGTTACATCATGACTCTTCCTTCTATAATCTATCCTGTCTGATCATCAAAACCATAAATCATAAGTTTTTTTTCTTTATAACGCAAAAAGTCCATGAGGGGTTTCCAGTCAGCAATAAATGTAGATATTGTCTTCTCTTTAATCAAAGAAGTCAGTCTGGCCATCTCAGCAAGTGCCATCATCTTCACCAAGCATTCCTCTATTGTAGGTATTGCCAGATCTTTCCATCTTTGTGCAAACAATCTCGCTGCAGTTATCATATTAAAAAACCAAAGTTCCATGACTTTTTTCCAACTGTTTGTCCATCAGTCCCAAGAGGAAGACTTCTGGTCTCAATTGTATATTAATCTTTAAAATCCTCTGAATCAGTGTATGTATTCAGTGTATGTATTTGAATCCAGAATTTTCTAGCTTTTTTACACGTCCACCAAGCATGATAAAGTCCATGTTCACATTTCTAACATAAATTTGAAGTGCCTTTATACATTCTAGAGAATTTCTCTGGTGATATATAGCAATGGTACACCACTTTATAAAAATTCTCTTTAAGATTATAACACAATGTACATTTCAGTCCTTTCAGCCACATATTTTCCCATTGTTCCATCTGTATATTATAACCAAAAGTTTTAACTTTATCATACATTCTTTCACTTGTTCTTCTGGTTCAAATTTCAATAAATGTTTATACATTTTAGCAATTACATGTTCATTATTTGTATACAACTCTTTCAAAATCAGTCTTACAATGTTCTCTTTTGTAAATGTAACTCTTTTGTAGTTACATTTCTTTAGACAAAACATTGAAATTCACATTTTAATAACCAATATACATTCTTTATTAATTTTCAGATTTCTGCCACAAATTTCGTTTTTGCCAGAAAATAACAATGTAAACATTATTTTATTTGAGCTCAAATAAAATACATGTTTTCATGGAAAAAATAGTTCTAAAAGGCTGAAATAAGGGGGAGGCATAACTCTATCAAAAGCTGTGGGAATGATTGCAAGGGTAAATGTGAAAAATTGTCAACCTGCATTTGATCATCAACCTACAATACAGGTTGACCACTTTTTCAGGTGCCATTGTGCAAGCTCATTGAATGGTTTGGAGGCTCCTTGCCTCATATTAGAACTCATTCAGGTTACTTCAGCAGAGCTAGAGCTGGAAACAAAACTCGCATTTATAAATCAATCGTCTACTTCCATTAGTAAGATGACATTGTCAATTAGAACAGTCATCCCAAAATACAGAAGGGATAACTGAGGAAATGTTGAACTCTGGAAAAATCAGCCAAAGAAATCTTGAGAAGGACTTCTGGGAATCTCCTCTCAGTCATCTTACTTCTGAAGATTGGTCTCCCTGTCCAAAAATACAGTGCCTACTTAACAGTACTCTTTATATTTTGCTGCATGATATGTCAAAGCACCACCTCAAGAGGGAACAATACAGCAACATAATGTTGTGATGTAGAGGTGATTTCCAAAGAGGTGCTGCTCTTAGTTTACCACTTTCAATGGGTGGCTTAGCAAGGGTTGGTATGTGATGGAATAAGTGTACAGCCATCTAAATCTCTTCTGTTTCCTTATCAGATGAGGTCTGTCTCGGTGGATCTGAATAGTGACACATCACTCCAAATTGACATCCCTGATGCCCTCAGTGAGAAAGATAAAGTGAAGTTTACAATCCATACAAAGGTAAGGCACCACAGCAGAGAGAAAATTAGAAAGAAAGGAAGCTGTGGCTATGTTAAATTTACAACAGTTCAAGGTCATTTAATTCCAGGGGGATAGGCAAGGGGCAATATAAGATGAGATTGTCGTTTGCAGGTGTAGTGCACATCCCTACAGTACAGTGGTACCTCGGGTTACGAACTTAATCCGTTCCGTGACTCTGGTTGCAACCCGAATTGGTCACAACCCGAAGCAAATTTCCCCATAAGGTTCAATGTAAATACGGTTAATCCGTTCCGCCCTTGAATTTGGTCGCAACCCGAAGCAAATTTCCCCATAAGGTTCAATGTAAATACGATTAATCCGTTCTGAAACATATGCATTTTATTTTTAAACCACAAAAACATGAAAAAAAAGTACAGTACAGCACAGTATGAAGAGGGAGAATGGGGTGGGGAGGCAGTTATTGTTTGGAGGGAGAGTCCCCCTCCAAAAGGACATCGGGGAGATCTCCTTCAGGGGTTTCCTCTCTTCTTTGCCTCTTAGCTGCAGGCTCAGTTCTGGGGAAAAACCTGTCTAAAGTCAGTTGTTTTTTCCTGCGCTGCATAACCCTCCGGAAATGAGAGAACACGTTGTCATTCATCATGTTAAACACTCTGTTTGTCACAGTTCTGTTGGGGTGGTGCTTCTCAAGGAAATCCTGGCACTCATTCCATTTCGCCATGATGGATTGTATCACTTCACTGCTCACCTCCTCCCCGTCCTCCTCTTCCTCAGTGGAATGCTCCTCGCCAAGCGCTTTCTGTTGCTCACTCTGGAGCTCAGCAAGTTCTTCCGTGGTCAGCTCCTCCTTATGGTCCTCAACAAGCTCCTCTATGTCTGCATCATCGACAACCAGACCCATTGTGCCGATGGACACAATCTCCTTCACTACCTCTGCATCAGACCCTTCAAAGTCACGTTCAGCGACACATTCTGGCCACAGTTTCCTCCAGGCTGAGTTTAAGGTCCAGCAAGTGAAATCTTCCCAGGCTTTGTCAATGAGGCTGATGCAGTGGAGGACATTGAAATGTTTCTTCCAAAACTCTTTCAGAGTCAAGGATGTTTCCTCAGTAACATTGAAACACCTGGTGAAGAGCGCCTTTGTGTAGAGCTTCTTAAAGTTGCAGTTCACTTGCTGGTCCATGGGCTGCAGAAGAGGTGTTGTGTTGGGGGGGAGGAACTTGACCTTTATAAAGTTATACTCAGCGTCCATATCATCCACCAAGGCTGGAGGGTGTGCCGGGGCATTGTCCATCAGAAAAAGGCACTTTTCAGGCAGCTGGTTGTCAGACAGGTATTTTGTAACGCTGGGTGCGAACACCTCGTGCAGCCATTCCATGAACAACTGCCTTGTGACCCACGCTCTTGCATTGGCCCTCCACATGACAGGCAGTCTGGCCTTGTTCACATTGTGTTCCCTGAACGCACGAGGGGTCTGGGAATGGTACACCAGTAGCAGCTTAATCTTCAGGTCACCGCTTGCGTTCGCACACAGCAAAAGGGTCAATCTGTCCTTCATGGGCTTGTGCCCTGGCAGTGCCTTTTCCTCCTGCGTGATGTAGGTTCTGTTTGGCATCTTCTTCCAGAAGAGCCCTGTCTTGTCGCAGTTGAACACTTGCTGAGCGACGTATCCTTCCGCCTTCATGAAGTCCTCAGATTCTTTCTTGTAGGCTTCTGCAGCAGCCTTGTCAGAAGTGGAAGCCTCACCATGTCTTGCCACACTGTGGATGCCACTTCTCTTGCGGAATTTCTCAAACCAGCCTCTGCTGGTTTTAAATTCCTCACTTGCTGTGCTGGTAGAGAGGTTTGTCCGCAGTAAATCACTGTGCAGTTTCCTGGCTTTTTCACAGATGATAGCTTCACTCACGCTATCACCTGCCAGCTGTTTGTCATTCAGCCACACTAACAACAGCTTTTCCACCTCTTCCAGCACTTGTGTCCTCTGCCTCGTTAAGATCATTACTCCTTTTGCCACATCAGCTCCTCTGATGGCATCTTTATTCTTCAAAATAGTCGAGATGGTCGACTTCGCCATCATGTACTCCGAGGCCAGATCAGTCACACGAATACCACGATCATGCTTTTCTATAATGTCCTTCTTCAGTTCGATCATCACTTTTTTCTTCAAAGCCTTATTCTTGCCAAGCCTGCTCTGCATTTTCTTTGGAGCTATGCTGACAAGCACACCAAAAACCTTCCAGAACACCACAAAACACACCACAAGCCTCACCGAATGTCTCCTTGCTACCGCGATCTCGCCCACAGGAAGCCGCAACCGCGTGGCAGCAGGGAAAATGGCCACGGATCCGGTTCATAACCCGAGGCGGAGTTCGCAAACTGAGGTAAATTTTTGCGGCCGGAGCTGGTCGTAACCCGAAAAGTTCGTTAACAGAGGCGTTCGTAACCCGAGGTACCAGTGTATATTTTTCCCCATATGCTTCATTGCTTCATGACTGAAAAAGTACAACAGCATTTGGAGTTTTGACAACATTGTCTTTTCATAAAATTGAAAGTTTCACACAATTTATCAGGAAAATTACATCTAGAACAGGAACATGGGACCGGTGCATGCAAAGTGCAGGCTCTACCATTGATCTGCAGCCCTTCCCTTCATTTTGTAGAAAGAAATGGGTATACTTGGCCAAGGATTGAAGCTCACTTTACATTGTTAACTAGTCGCTTTTTATCCAGTAATACAGTGCAATTTTTGTATTACTTGAAACTTCATACTTGGGCTGGGCAATATTCAGATTCAGTTTAGGAGGGCTTGCAGGAGCACAAAGACAGAATTGGTCTGTGATTAATTAAAGCAGCCATTTCTGTTTCTAGGACCACTGCTGGGGGTGTTTCTAGAAACAGCCACAATTTTAATTATTTACACAAAGATGTCATTTTGTATTCCTGTGTGTTGCAAATCACCTCTTCCACACTGAATTGGAAATTCTGCGCATGTGCACACGTGTATACGCACATACACACACGAATATATCCCTGTTATGCTATTCCATCCAACTGTAATTTTCTCAGCCTTCTCCTTCCACTTAACCACTCTTGCTTCATATATTTATCTTGATTCAATCCTAATTTATTATCTTTATATAACCAAAGCATCTGAATCTACTTCTTTTGTAGTGGTCATCCTCGCTTTTGTATTCAGTCCACCTTTATTCCATACCTATTGTTTCTGGAATCTAGCTCATCTTGCGTAACATATACGTACTTCTTCTATATCCTTATAAGCATCCTACTTATATTTTTCCTGGCATAGCCAACTCTCATTTCTATATACCGTATTTTTCTGTCAATAAGACGCCCCGTGTACAAGACGACCCCCACTTTTCCAACCCAAAATTAAGAAATCAATATTTTAAAGATAGTGCAGAACACATTTTTATTTAGTAATTAGGTAACATTTACCTGATACACTCGGTGGGAGGAGGTCCAAACCGTCTCTCTGCAGCTCTATTTCCATGCTCTTTTGCATAACTGATTACATTCAATCACGAGTGAAACTCCCGATAGCTTCTCTCTGCAAACAGACCTCCTCTAATTGGTTTGTTCAGCATCAGCTGACGTCAGTTACATAAGGCTCGTGATTGGAGGAAGTCTGTTTGCAGACTCAAGCTATTTCACTCGTGATTGGAGGCTAGAAATAGGAGGAAGCCCGTTTGCAGAGACAAAGTATGGGCAGTTTTGCCACTGCGCGGTTCTCTCCTTGGCTGACTTCCTTGAATAAGACGCCCTTCAATTTTTAGCGTAAGGATTTTAGAAAAAAGTATCGTCTTATAGTCGGAAAAATACAGTAATAAGATGGAAGAAGCACTAACTTCTACACATCTAATTTTGCTTCTTTCAGGAAACATTCATTTAGCAGGCCACGTAGTACCAACTGCTACTGATAGAATCAGTATTTGCATCCTTAACATTTCTCCATCTATTTTCCCATCTTTAGAACATATCCCACCGAGGTATACAAATTCATCTGTATTAAAGTCTTCAGAAATTTCTGAAATTGAAAAAGGAGGTCCCCTGGAACTAGTTCTAGAAACAATCTGTTTAAATATTAATTCTTATTAGTGATGGATTATTCGAGGAATATAATTATTGAAAGTAACTTTCAAATTATTTACTTATATCTTTGGTTTTGGTAACTATTTGAACATTGTTATCTTTAATCACACTACAATAATGTGTTTTTTCCTTAGCTTTCTTTAATTATTCTCCAGCATTCTAGGATTTTTATTATCCTGTTCATTGCTTGGCAAAAATAATTTGAGATTTTTTATTTGTCTCCGAATCAACTAGCTGTTTATAGCTGGCTGATCCAGTTCTATTATGTTTTACTAGTAAAATATTAATTCTGAATAAAGCTTTTTTTTGTCTGCGCTCAGTCATTGCTGACCCTGCAGTGACTGCTTGGACGAGTCCTTGCAGTTTTCAAGGCAATTGTTTTTCGGAAGTGGTTTGCCAGAGCCTCCTTCCTAGGGCAGAGCCCAGCTGGCGAGCGCAGGAGGTGGGGTTTCCATTGCTTCGTGCCCTTTTCGGGTGCGCGCGGTTTTTCGCGCTTACCGGCAACTGCTCCCAACTCCTTTATTAATTCATAGTTTAAAATGGCAATTATAAATAAATGGAGTAATCTCATCTAATTTGAATGTAAGAGTCACTGGAGCATGGCCTGATATAAATATGGGTGCAATTTAATTTGTTGCTAAAAGCTTGAGAAAGTTTAGATATCTATATGTAATTTATCCTAGAGTAAGTTTTATGTCCACCAAAATAAAACATATGTCCTTTAGCCACAGGATTCATAACTGCCCATGCATCTATAAACCCATGACAGTGCATTAAATTCTGAAATATCTTAAATATTCCACTATGATACTTTAATGTATCCATGAAATCCTCTCTTACTATAAAATGTTCTGTGTTATTTTTTTCTATTCATAATCTTTTGAAGATAGTCAGACCCAGATTAGGAACATATACAGTGGGGCAAAAAAGTATTTAGTCAGCCACCAATTGTGCAAGTTCTCCCACTTAAAAAAATGAGAGACGCCTGTAATTTTCATCATAGGTATACCTCAACTATGAGAGACAAAATGGGGGAAAAAATCCAGAAAATCACATTGTCTGATTTTTAAAGAATTTATTTGCAAATCATGGTGGAAAATAAGTATTTGGTCACCTACAAACAAGCAAGATGTCTGGCTCTCACAGACCTGTAACTACTTCTTTAAGAGGCTCCTCTGTCCTCCACTTGTTACCTGTAGTAATGGCACCTGTTTGACCTTGTTACCAGTATAAAAGACACCTGTCCACAACCTCAAACAGTCACACTCCAAACTCCACTATGGTCAAGACCAAAGAGCTGTCGAAGGACACCAGAAACAAAATTGTAGACCTGCACCAGGCTGGGAAGACTGAATCTGCAATAGGCAAGCAGCTTGGTGTGAAGAAATCAACTGTGGGAGCAATAATTAGAAAATGGAAGACATACAAGACCACTGATAATCTCCCTCGATCTGGGGCTCCATGCAAGATCTCACCCTGTGGGGTCAAAATGATCACAAGAATGGTGAGCAAAAATCCCAGAACCACATGTGGGGACCTAGTGAATGACCTGCAGAGAGCTGGGACCAAAGTAACACTATGCCGCCAGGGACTCAAATCCTGCAGTGCCAGATGTGTCCCCCTGCTTAAGCCAGTACATGTCCGGGCCCGTCTGAAGTTTGCTAGAGAGCATTTGGATGATCCAGAAGAAGATTGGGAGAATGTCATATGGTCAGATGAAACCAAAGTAGAATGTTTTGGTCTAAACTCAACTTGTTGTGTTTGGAGGAGAGAGAATGCTGAGTTACATCCAAAGAACACCATAGCTACTGTGAAGCATGGGGGTGGAAACATCATGCTTTGGGGCTGTTTTTCTGCAAAGGGACCAGGACGACTGATCCGTGTAAAGGAAAGAATGAATGGGGCCATGTATCGTGAGATTTTGAGTGAACACCTCCTTCCATCAGCAAGGGCATTGAAGATGAAACGTGGCTGGGTCTTTCAGCATGACAATGATCCCAAACACACTGCCCGGGCAATGAAGGAGTGGCTTCGTTAGAAGCATTTCAAGGTCCTGGAGTGGCCTAGCCAGTCTCCAGATCTCAACCCCATGGAAAACATTTGGAGGGAGTTGAAAGTCCGTGTTGCCCAGCGACAGCCCCAAAACATCACTGCTCTACAGGAGATCTGCATGGAGGAATGGGCCAAAATACCAGCAACAGTGTGTGAAAACCTTGTGAAGACTTACAGAAAATGCTTGACCTCTGTCAGTGCCAACAAAGGATATATAATAAAGTATTGAGATGAACTTTTGATATTGACCAAATACTTATTTTCCACCATGATTTGCAAATAAATTCTTTAAAAATCAGATAATGTGATTTTCTGGATTCCCCCCCCCCCCCCATTTTGTCTCTCATAGTTGAGGTATACCTATGATGAAAATTACAGGCCTCTCTCATCTTTTTAAGTGGGAGAACTTGCACAATTGGTGGCTGACTAAATACTTTTTTGCCCCACTGTATGGATGCTAGAGTTATTTTTTTGTGCTCAAATTTTCCTTTCTTAAATATATAATCTTTTCCATCTTGAAGTTTATACCATCTTTGAAAAGAATGGCTATTCCCTTTGATTTATTGGATCCTTGTACAAAAAATTGCTTGCCAAAATATCTATCATTCAACCATTTGTTGTATATGTTTCTTGCAGCATAGCCACATGTGACTTAAATGATTTAAGATGATTAACAATTTTTGTTCTCTTTGATAGGATCTCCCAGATGTCTGATATTTAAGGAAATAATTCTACATTACTCTCCCATTACCTGCCTTTTTTTAAAACATCTCTATCTAGTTTCTTGGTGCAAATAATGTTTTCTGGCATCCAAGGAATTTTTGAAAGCTTGTGCTCACAAAATCTTTTCTTATGTTACCTGATGTTTTAAATATATAAAAAATTGCTGTTCTTTTTTTTTATCCTATTTCCTTTGTCCCTTTCTCCCTCCTCCCTTCAAGAACCGCCCCTCCTTTTTCTCTCCCCCACCCCACCCTCCTTCACTGGGTCATGGTGCCAAATCTAACTTTCCAATCCTCCAATCCCACTTAGACTGATAGCAAAGAAAACACAGAAGGTCCTCTAAAGATTCTCTTCACAGCTTAAGGAGGAGAGTGAGTAATCTCTCAAAATTATTTTCTATAATGTTCTACAATTTTTTAATCATAGTTTAACCTATTATTGTTCTTTCATCTAAATTATTTTTTTCAATTTTTCTAACTCCCCCCTTCCCCCCCCCTCTAGATCTAAAGGTTCAAAAGGAGTTAATATAGTTAGCATAGTTTCCCTTGCTCTGCAGCTTGGTGCAGCATTCTTATCTTCAGCTGTAGTTGAGCTTACTTTCCACAGTTCCAAGGACAGTTTGTAAATTGCTTACTTCACACTTTGTTAGAGAATTCTGCCAGTAGGCTGCACATCTCAGTCAGAAATAACTTTTCTTTCTTCCTTTTCAATTATTAGCTTGAATGGAAATCTCTACTTGTAGTGAATCTCATGCTGCATAAGTTTTTCTGATAGTGGTTTAAATTCCTCTCTTCACTGCAGTGTTACCATGCTAATGTCTTGGAAGAAGAGACTTTCTCACCATCCCATTTAATCTCGTCCAACTCACATTATTTTTTTACAGTTTTGTCTTTTATATTTGAGTTAACAAATCTAAGATATCTCTAGGTTTCCACATGTTCCTAGGAAAGTAAATCCAGTGAACACTTTCATATCTTTATCAGATTCAAATCATTGTTCAGGTTGTTAATCTTAGAAATAAGATCAAACCAATCATTCCAGTATTCTCTAGCACTCCTTTGATCTTTAGATTGTTTGTTCTATTGTGATCTTGTACATCTGCCAGCTCAGTCTTAAGCAAGGCTCAAAATAATATCTCTGAAATTATCTCAAGACATTATTTGTGGCCCTATCATAGGCTTTATTGGCTGACTGAGCTATATCTGCTATTTGGTGTGACATTTCCTTAAATTGCTCAGACAAACCTGCCACATCTTTACTTATTCCCACAGCGTGTTTATCCCATTCCGCCTTCATTTTTTAAGTTGTATTATTAGGTGTCCAATTAAGTCCATATTGGTTGTCTGTCTGCATGTATGGGCAGTGCTTGCTTCCTCCATTGTGTCTTCCTCATTACTGGAGAAAGGTGCCTCTTCAACTTCCTTCAGCAATTCCCAGTAAGCTTTAAAACCCTTTCCTGTGTGCAAAGTCTCCTTCTTAGATATTCTGCTTGATTTATCTTGCTGTCTAAAGAAGCATTTAGTAAAGTAAATTGGCCAGCATAAAGAAAAATGACTAGGTCAGGAGAAGAGCAGATAGCTCAGCATGCCATTTTCAGCAGTGGCTAGTGACGCCCCCAGTCTCCGGGTCCTGACAGACTGCAGGGGAATTTACAAAGGATTTAAAGAGGTCTTAATACTGGATGCAGTACCTGCATCAGGGAGACACCCCAACAGACTCTTGGAAAGAGTCTAAGATAACTCTGATCCTTAACCAGATAAAAATTATCAGGAATTGGTATTTTATAGGTCCATTTCGCTTCTTAATACATATTATAAATTCTACACCAAATAATTAACTAACCATCTAAAATTGATTACAGGTAACATTATCCATACAGATAAATTTAGTTTTATTCCAAAAAGAAATATCCACCCCTATTATGAACTATATGTATGAACTATCATACAAATTAGCAAAACTCATGAATCTCTACTAGCTATATGTTCCTTAGATATATTTAAAGCTTTTGATTCTCTAGAATTACAATTTTTAAAACAGGTATTAAAGTTATTTAAATTTGGGACTAGCTATTATAAGATGCTTGATCTCATTTATGGACCAACTAAAGTTCAGATAAGATTCAACAGTATGACTCAGATTCTGATTTTAAGAGGTGCTAAGCAGGGCTGCCCTTCTTTATTTATTTATCACCTTTATTATTCAATTTAGTTGTAGGAGCACTGGCCATAACACTTCAGTCGAGTGATTAGATTGGTCAGAATTCTACCCAGGTACATTGAATAATCTAATTCCCATGTCATTCTTGCATTCTCAGTTACTACCTTTCCATAGGGAATTAGAAAGTAATATCAGCATTTCAGCAGCTCCATTTAGTAGCTGTTCCTGCCTCCTCTCCCTATATCAGAGGCCATACATTAAGTAATTTATTCTAATAATTAAAAACCAGAGTTAACTGCTGTCCTCTACTTTCAGACTACACTGCCAGCTTTTCAAGGCACAGAGTTTTCAGTTACAAGGCATCATGAAGATTTTGAATGGCTTCATGATACATTAATTGAAACAGAAGACTATGCAGGATTAATTGTAAGTATTACCTCTGATGATTGCATGTTAGAATAAGGAGATTTTGAACAAGTGGTTGCTTGTTTGCTTGCTTGCTTGCTTGCTTTTTTTAGATCCTTTTAGTACTGTTTCTTACTCTGGTGTGTGTGTATGTATGGTATAACTTAGCACTGTTTTAATCTTGGGACAAGTTTTCCATATTTTAGAAGAAATAGTAAGATCCCCTGCATATTTGAAAAAGTTGCAATCCTGTGCTACTCAGCTGAGAGTAAGCTTTGTTAAGAACACATAATTTTAACATGCAAGTATAGGATTACAAACTTTAACTGTTCTTTATTAGTCCCATGTTGTTATCTACAAAAAGTTACGCTGTCTTGCTAGTATTTCCTATTTTATAGCATTTCTACTAGAAGAAACAAACATAATCTTTAGCTTTATATTCTTTTTGGAATGTCACTTTCTGTACAATGTTCAATCCTCTTGAATTGTCTGTCTTTAGTTTTGCATTTGTATGTTTTAAAAACATTCATTTGTAGTATTGCTGATGTTATGCTAATATAATTGTACTATGTACTGAATAGCTGGAAAACACATTTAGGGGAAATAGTACATGTTTGGACTTAGGGAGATAAGAGTTCCTAGCAGAAAGTTAACATTTCCAGATAGGTTTGGCCTTGTACATCTTAAGTATACAGCCTCAAGATTACCAGTTAGTATAATATAGTCTTAGAGATTCCTACCAATTAGAACAAGGTAATAGGACAATTGGTTTTTATTTGTTTGTTTATTATAGTAGATATTTAAAAAGAACAGAATCAAGAAAAGAGCAGAAAAAGTAAGAAAAACAAAAAATAGAAAAGAGATTTACAAGCAATATAAGATTAAATAAAAATTTTGAAGTGACATTAGGTTAATGCTGCGTATTAAAGTATCTTGTATCAATATTAGACTTAAGGACATTATTAAAACCAGGTTTCAGTAATTAAAAACAGTAACCAGTATTATATGAATCATAAGTAGAATAAAGAATTAACACAATCAGATGATTGTATTTATATGTTTAATTAAAGTACAGTGGTACCTCGGGTCACGAACGCTTCTGTTCATGACCAATTCGGGTCACGAACAGCACCGTTCGCAAAATTTTGCTTCCGTCCACGAACTCCGCATCGGGTGACGAACAGGGATCCGCGGCCATTTTCCCTGCCGTGACACATGGTCGTGGCTTCCTGTAGGGAGGGGGACTCTCCCTCCAAGCAATAACCGCCTCCCCACCCGCCTTCCTGCCCCCCACGCCAGAAGTCGCCTCAAGCAAAGTTAGCGTTCTCCCTCTTTGTACTGCACTGTACTGTATTTTGTTTCATATTTTTGTGGTTTTAAAAAAAAATACATATGGTTCAGAACGGATTAACCGTAATTACATTGCACCTTATGGGAAAATTTGATTCGGGTCACAACCAATTCGGGTCGCGACCAGAGTCATGGAACGAATTAAGTTTGTGACCCGAGGTACCACTGTATATTAAAGAAACTGAAACACTTATTTAAGCTGTTATTTGGCACTGACATATTTATTAATCTATTTCTTAAAACTCAGGGGTATCTAATTTCTACAGGTCTACTTATTGCAAAAAACACTAAGCAAAGCCATTCTTCAGCTTTAATTCAGCTATTCAGAATGTTAAGGACCTTGTTGGTCCATGGGGAAAAAAAAACTGTATTAAATTCTACCAGAATTTGGATCCTACAAAGTACTCTGCTGGATAATGCTCTTGCTAATAGCAGATATTTTGTCTAAGATTCCCCCAGCACCTGCAAAGCCTGACTTCGATGGCCCTAGAATGAAGATGCATAAGCTTGGGGAAGGAGAAATGTCTATGACAAAAGAGGAATTTACCAAAATGAAACAAGAGCTGGAAGCGTGAGTGTGATTTATTGAGTGAAGATTCTCTGCCCCATGTAAATACTTTGACTTGCAAATAAATTCACATAAGTGTCAGGAGATTCTGAAATGTTATGGCTAATTTCTTGAATAAGCTAGTTGTATGGTTGGTTGTTTGACTACTTATACTGACTATCTTTCCATTTAGTCAAAAACCTTACAACCCACTTGAAATCATCCAGCCTGTAGTCTCAGAAAGAAATATATCTCCCCAGCCCATGAGAGAAAGGGAGAGAGCGGCCATTGGGTTGGCTGCTCTTGTGAGCATTCACCACCTCTTTGAGTGATATTGGCTATGGCTTCACCAGCTGCCTTGGCATGGGCAGAACAAATCCTCCACTCTGCACTGGTGAGAGCAAGCCATGAGGCAGAGGAGGAAGAGAAAATGGCAGTGACATGGCCTCTGGCCCTTATACCCAAGAAGGTTGCTGACCCCTAATATAGGGTGTGGTGTATTGCAAAGAATGGTGTTTGTCTAATGGAACAAAACTGTATATGAGAGTGTGCTTCTTCCCACTTATTTATATGAAAGGGGGAGTTAGCTATATCACAAGAAATGTTGAAGTAATATGTATGCAGTGGGAATGGCTTACTTAAGCAATTTGTGCTAAAAGATAACATAAATTCAGAAATGAATGGGTGCTGAATGAATGTGGATTTAATAGAAACGTGAGCAATTAGTATAAAAAAAGTACATTGAAATGATTTGGTCATAGAATGAGTAAGGATAAAATTACATTGCAAATATATGAAGGATGAATAAATAGGTTGAGAGGAAGAGGAGACCAAGAAAATCATGGGTGGATGGAATTGTTGAGATCCTCAAAAGGAGAGATGATCTTGACCTCTCCCCACTTACAGTGTATTGATTCTGTACCTGGCATTCAAGGACACTATCATTAAATTAAATCCTAGTTAAGTTACTAACTAGAAAAACAGTGTTCCTTGTGGCCACATTGTCATCCAGGAGACCAGGTATCAGCCCATTACACCAGGAGAGCTAGGAACATTATCAGCTGGGGGGAATCAGTGGATGTTCCATATGGGTATGGTTGCACCATGCTTTATTCCCAAGGTGAACTCACTTTTATAGATTGCAAGATATTGGCTTATTTAACTTCTACATAAACACAGGGCACTTGGGATATTTTTGAAATACACTCCCAGCCTATTTGTGACATACAAGCTGCAAGACCAAGGCAAGCAAGTCTCACATTCCACCATGAGCTCCTAGGGAGGGAAGTCCATCATATTGGCACTTATGGCCAATAAGAGCTGGATCCCAAATGGGATTGCTGCCCCTTTGGTCAGGGAGCAGCCACACATGGGCATCCTAGGAGTGAAAGTCTCACTAATTGACATTTGGTTACATGGATTAGCCCTTCCATGCTTGCCAGTCACTTCAGAAGAGACACCTTCAGGTGTGGCCTCCAGAGTCTTCCAGAGAATATTGTAAAGAATTTTGAGGAGAATATTCCTATAGTCCATCCCTTTAATTTCAGCTTCATCATTCTAGTGAATGAGAACATTCATTGAAATAAGCTTCCCATCACTGGACAATGTGTCTGAATACTCCACCCATAAAAGGGGAAGATTTCCAATTGGGAAAGAAGTTAATCCAGCTGTAGCATGTGGGTTTGACAAGTAATGCTTGGAAATTATAATATTTACAGTTATCAAATCATAGATTTCTAATTGTCCTAATTTTAGTGTAACTTTTTCTACTGTAGTCTTGCACCTTCAGGCAGCTCTAGCCAACTGGCTAGTGGGGAGGGAAGAAAGTTTGTAGATCACCAATATCTTGAGGTCCCTTTATTCCTCCCACAAAGGAAAACTACTGCATCAAAAAATGACTGAGTTTACAGAACTTTAGATAGCTATAAATAATAGAGGAGAAGACTTGTGAGTTTAACATTAGGGTAAATTAAAAACTAAAATAGTGTCAGTGAGCCAGTGCCCTGCCAGTGTTCGTGATAATTCTCAAACTCAGAACAGCAGTTTGGCAACAGTTTGCTTAATCCTGATGTAAAGTTCTGACTTTAAATACAGGATTGGGATGTGAAACTAGGTGATTATATCATCTTTTTCTTAAGATTTTAAGAGAAAGAGACAATAAGAGAAACAAACAGTAATACAGAAATAGGAAAAAAATAGAGAAAAGCTTTATTTTTGATTTCAAGCCACAGAAAGAATTTCATAATATTCAGCAGAATTTCATAATAGACATATTTTAAAACCAAAACATTAGAAGCAAAATATTAGACAAGCTAGGGGATTAAAATGACTTGGACAATAAAACAGATACTCATATTTTGAGCCTTCAAGTGGGTCCAGTGGAAGAACAGACTTTCATAAAATATCTGAATTGTAAAGGCAATTTCCTAGATTGCATGTTGGGGTTAATGATAGATCTTGTATCTGAAAAGAATGAATACCAATTTAAAATGGTCAGGGTACTGTATGATGTAAATAAAGCAATTGGAACATAATTACACATTTCAATGTCAAGGATGATATGTTTGCATTGAAAGAGGTGTCTATGAATGTACCTTTTCCTGATTTGACCTGAGCAAACCAATGTCATAAGACTATTTATCATGTCCAATATTTAGCTATATGTTTGGTTCTTACTACTTAGATTAGGAATCATGCACGTAACCCAAATGGCCACTGTTCTTCACTGGTGGCTAATTGGGTGAGTGTGATGGCAATCTGTTGTTTCCTATCAATGACAGTAACAAGATAAAGATAGCTAGAGATATTCATCTATGAAGCTGATTCCTCAATCTGCATATCTCTTATATGTATGCATAATATGGGTTAGTTTACTTACAGTACAAACTTGCATCTGTTTTGCATCTCAGGTTGAAGTATGGACAATGAGAAGTATGCTGTCTCAAATGTATTTTTTTCCTAGGGAATACCTTGCTATCTTTAAGAAAACTGTATCATCACATGAAGAATTCCTGCAGCGAATTTCTGCCCATCCCATTCTCAGCAAGGATCATAATTTCCGTATCTTCCTTGAATATGCTCATGATGTAAGAAATGCATATTTGATACAAGAAGTTGGGATTAGGGAGAGAGCCAGTATTCACAGAAGGAAGAGAAAGAATTGTCAATTCATAAAATTTCCATTTCTCAGTAGGTAAAGTAACTTGCCGAAGAATCTTACTGCAAAGCAGATACGAAGCCTTAAATCTAAAATCAGAAAGAAAAGATTTGCCTTTTTCTTGCTTTCTGTGAAAATATATGCCTGAAGTTTGGTACTAATCCTATTTCCTGCAAAGTATTGTTGCCATGAAGATCCTTAATCCTATGGATAACATTTATAGTTGGGAAGTATGCTAATATTAGGGATGTGCATTGATTTGGATCCAAAGCTGTGTGTCTTTTCATGTATTATTCAGTAGCCTGGACAATCCAGGAAATACATGTTTGAATTAAAGATGTGTTGACAGGGTGCCTTGCAGTGGGTGGGGCATGCTGTCAGTACCTTCATAACTCAAACATGTATTTTCTTGGGAGCTCATTGCTACTATAGAAGGCCAGGAAAAAAACAGCTTTTTTGAGAAAGCACAGAAAGCTGCAACATGTGTACCCAAGCTTGCTCCATAGCACCTTTTCAGCTTCAGATTCAAAGCACTGCATATTGATAGCTAATATGTGTATATTTTATTTATATTTATATATGAAAATTAGTCTTATATTCTATATATACATGCGGATAAACCAAAAATTTTAAGTTCCAAATCCCCCCCCCAAAAATTGTATTCGGTTTATCTACGGATGGGCTTATCCATGAGTATATTCAGTAATACTTTTTAAAAGTACCTGTATATACTCATGGATAAGCCCATCCACGGATAAGCCAACCCTCGAATTTTTAACCAAAATGCCATGAAAAATGCACCACCTGCAGATAAGCCAATTGTGAAAATTTAAAACAGAATCTGTTCTGTAAAACAGCATTTATTGATACAAATTATTGAAACAAATCCTTCAGAATATATTGAAAAAACATACAAAAAATTTCAAGAATCGGCTTATCTACAGGTGGCGAATAACATTAATTCTATGTATTTAAATACATTATGTCACATGAAAACTACAGATCATTATTAAAATTAGTGCACAAATACCAACAATAATCAGTATGAATATAAATTCAAGAGAAATATTACAGTCTCATCTAATCAATAACAAATTAACCAAATTTAACAAATAATTCACAACTTAAATGTTAGAACTTTATGTTGGATGTGGATAGCCCATGGACAGGATTACAGTCCAAAAACGGTTTCCATATTAAATTAAACTAAATTCTGTGTCAGATGTACTCTTTCAAGTACGAGGCTATTTCAGACAGTGAGGCATACTCCCACTACGTAATTTGCCATTTTCTACTGCTGGAATTCTGTGTACTTTCTAATGAGAAGCTTAAAGTATCTCAGCAGCTGTTAGTATGTATAAAGCTAGTTCATATACTTTGTAGAAATGAGTAGAAAGTTGGAAAGAAAATTCAACATTTAGAATTTGTTTCATTTTGTTATAAATCATTTTCAGAAGATTGACAGCTTGTATAAATTCAGCCTAAGCTGGAAGAACGTTCTGCTATTTCTGGGGCAAACTAGCTGTAATAATCTTTATGTTCACATTTATGCAGGAAAGAGAACTGTAGTTAGAACACATAACAGAATCTTTGCCTGCAGATGAAAAGATACATCTTAGATTGGCAACATAAGGTTATCAAGTATAAAACCCAACCATAACTGAATGCTTGGCACTAATTATCTGTTCTGTCTGATTAAAAAAAAACCCCAATAAAGCCTATTTTGCCTACATACAAACATACCTACGTATCACCCTACTCCCTTTTGGGGTAAACAGTGTTACGCAGAATACTGTAATGGTATGTGGGAATGACTTTGGGAGACAGAGCAAAGAGACACAACCAAGGGAACAGTCAGATAAAAGGCAGCTGAATCCATAGCAGGAATGTGGGTGGGGCAAGAGGCTCAGAAGAGGCCCTCCCTAGTTTCTTGAGCTGTAATGGAGATGAGGGGGAAAGATGTGTTTTCAGACTTGCAAAATTCTGTTAAGCTTTACAGTAAAGTAGAATTAGCTCACCTGGTCGCATTTCCTGTCTGGTCTACCTCATAAGGCTGACAAATACAGAAAGGAAGTACATAGTCCTCAGGTTATGATGGCAGTTGGGACTGAGATTGCTGTCACTAAGCAATGTGGTTGTAAAATGTGACATCACATGACCACATTGCTCAGCGGTGGCAACCCCACAGTCCTGGTTGCCGTTGCAACCCCAAGACCACACAGGTCGTTAAGCGGGAAGAGGCAGGAGTCCCAGGCAAACAGGCCAGCAGATGCCGTAGGGGGGTGCTGTAGGCAGACACTCTAGAGCACAGGCAGGGGCAGAGGGTGCTGCAGGTGGGTGAAAAAGCAGCGGGAGTGGGAGCATTGTCTGACTTCCTACCGGCTTCCCCATAGATTTTGGTTGTGGGAAGCCAGCAGGGAATGTTGGAGATCGCAATCACATGACCACAGCTCACTGCAACAGCTGCAACTTTGCAGACCAGTCATAAGTCCCCCTCATTCAGCACCATTGTAACTTTGAACAGTCACTGAATGAGTGGCCATAACTCAATGACTACCTGGAAGTAAGCTAACGAAATTAAAGGTATGAGATAAGGAAGTAGAACTAAAACTAGTTTACATCAACACATTCAATAAACCTTTCCATAACTTTCTGTCCTTATAAACTATCCTTATATGTACTATGTCCATACACCAGTTCAGTATTCCTGACAGAAGGCCATTCATGGCATCTCTATCTCCAGTTGTTTTCTTCCTGCTTTCACCTCTACTGTCATTCTTCATTTTCCTCACCTCTTTCCTCTGTTTCTTCTGCTCCACTCTCCACCTGTCACTTCCATGTTTCATTCTTACATTTCTCAATCCAATTGAAAACCACATTATTTTGAACCTAAATTAAAATTTTAAATGATCATTGATGAAAAGGGGGAATTGACAAAGGGACTGATCAGTAAGAGCTACTGTTTTGTGATATTTCAGGATTGAGGATTAAATTAAAGAACCTATTTTATTTGTATCATAAATTAATTTCCCAGGTTTACCTAGTGGAAAATTTAAGTAAATCTATTTCTGTATCAATATGTGTATATATATCTTGATTAGGATATGCAGACATTCTGAGATTTACACTTATTGGCCCGAATTATTATCCTACCTTATTGTATTTGTATTTGTGACTACAATATTAACCTGAATCTTAACATCATCTAAAAAAGATTTGCTTGTGATTGATAAATAAATATATAGTTCCATCTATTCAGAATCTTTACCAGACCAAAAGGCCATGCCCTTTCTGCCTTGTAAAGAAGCATTGTTATTATATTGTTATATAATACTGTATAAGTAGTATTGTGTAATGAACTCAAACCATTGTGTATTTAACTTGAATCATTGTGTATTTAACTAATTTTGCTACAAAAGGCTCCATTCTTAACTATGGGTTATCTGTAAACCAGGCATTCTTAACCCGGGGACTATAAGCCAGTGTAATAATGACAAATAAGAGTTTATTGTTTTATGTTCTAATTTTTCATATTTCTCTTAGCTAAGCGTTAGGAAGAAAAATACAAAGGAAATGCTTGGTGGCTTCTTCAGAACAATGGTAAAAAATGCCGATGAAGTTTTGTTCTCTGGTGTTAAGGTAAAGTCTTTTTTTAAAGCTCAGATATACTTTCCTGTACATTTTTAAGGCTTGCAACTTATTGAGAAAATACATAAACAGAAACCACTGAACTAAAGTAGCATTGTTAAAACATAATTTAAAAATTCATAATCTAAAACATTCCAATTAAAACTGGAAACCATTGAAGCTTTTTTCAGTTAGGGCATGATGCAACTTTTGTACATGCACTGATAAGCACCTAGTTGTTGCATTTGCATCTATTCCAGCCCCTGAACAGGAAGACAAGTTCTCTATAGAATCCATTACAGTAGTATGATTATTGTTTATGTAACTATGATCTATAATTATATAAAGGCAGATCTGTTCAGCTCAGGATTTCAGTTGGCAAATGTGATGCCACTTTATTTTCAGTCAATAATATTTGAGATAGTGTTACTACTATTAACAATAGCTACAGGTTATCTGCAAAAGTAATTAAAATGTTCTAAGGCTGTATAAGTAGATGGTAGTTATTCTCTTGCAGAATGTTGAGTGATTTGATATTAATGCCTATAACTATATATCTACATACAACATTCCCTGAAGAAATTGTATAATATTCTTAAATATATTATTTATATAGTTGAAATAAAGAATTTGTTTTTATTCTTATTGTAGTAAAATGCCTCTGCTAGATTTTTTAAAAATACTACTTTGAAAGATACTGGACGTAACAGAGAAGTGATACTGGATGCCCTTGTTGCCAGTGAAGTGAAATACAAGAAACCAGAAATATGTTTTAGGAACTCATAAAATAATTCTGGTGTAGAGGCTGCAGGCTCACTCCCTATGCTATACCTAAATATCTTTGCAATCGTTGAGTCAGTTGTATGTGCTCTGCTGAGTTGCTTCTTGTACTTTACCTGATCCCTGGTGCTCTCCCCTGTTATCAGCAGATGATTGCACTGATCCCAATCAGAAATTGCACTTTTTTATTCATTGATAGTCCAGTGAAATTTGCAGGACATTTGGTCTGACAAGATAAGTCTACCATTCCTGCCCTGAGTTATAAAGCTTGACAGGGCCTCTTTTACTGATTATGATGATCTTTTCATTTTCTTTCTTTTCACCCATTATATCCATTTTTAATTTATTTCTACTCACTTTATCCAATTTATGTAAGCTCTTGTTGCTCTTTTGGCATATGCCCATGCATTTAATAAATAAATAAAGTATGCTGCTGCAGGCTATAGTTATGATAAATGTAAGGCTTTAAAAGTTAAATCCAGAGCTTTAAGGTTCAAACCAATGGTGCCTGTCCACAAATGGAAGGCACACTGAAAGTGAAACAGATTATTTCTTTCCCTTGTTCTTCTTTCCCCCTCAAACATTAGAAGATCTAGCAGAAGGGAGAGGGATGCCAGGGGAGAGGATAAGGAAGTTCCTTTGCACAAGCAAATCCACTTATAAAACTTTGGATTTTGCCCTTGGGAAAAATGGGAAGAAGCCAGCAGTAAAATAATGTTTTCCCCAAAATGGAGTCAGAGAATCAAGCTGAAAGGCATTTTGGCTATTGCTCAATGCAAAAACCCTAACCATAACCCTGACAGATGGCTCTCCAGCTTCTGCTTCAATATGCATGATTATCTTTGAGAAAACAAATTATAAATGCTAATTTGATTTTTAAAAAACTGACCTAGAACTCATGGGAGATTTAACATTTCTTACAGATAAACCAAAATATTTTAGTGTGCTACATATATTATCAGTCCATCAGTGCAAGAATGTGTCTCAAGTCTTTCCAGATGCAATGTTATTGTTTTGCAGAAGAGATTTGTGACACTTAGAGATTAATCAGTTTTATTATATCATAAGCTTCTGTGGATCAGTCACATTTCATCAGATGAAGAGAATAAGTATATATAAGAGAGGTTCTGTAAATACATTCAGCTGTGGGAGATGGGAGGAATGAAAAGAAAGGAAAAAATTGTGAAAATAGGCAAGATTGTTTCAGGAAGGGAGTATCTGAAATAGAAATAACATGATTTAGGTAATGATTGTAAATAAAGAAGCAGTATGTATCTTTGTCAATAGTGTGCAGTAGAATCAATGAACAATGTTATGGTCTACCAAACACTATCTGTCACATCGTGGTTCTGGTTTGGTGAGTCAGAAAATGGGACCAGGGAGATGACTATGAGAATACAGGGTTGTTTGGAGATGTTTAAACCTTATTGTCTACAGCCCATTATGATACTTTCTGTTCATAGGTCTTGGGAACCCCCCTCTGGTTCAATTTTAGTCAGCCAGCAAACCTAAAACAGCTACTAATATTGATAACAGACGACATTATGATACAGACGCAGGAACCCAATCTTGTGGCAGCTCTTTCCTCATAGTTACTATGGCAACACAACTGCACAATCCAGTAATGTTACCTACAAGATCAGAGGAACATCTTTTCCTCATCACTAATATTAGTATGCCAAATGTTACAGCTGTTTTATATTTGTTCATTTTTAAAACAACCCTGTTCTTCCCCACTTCTCATCTCATTTTCTATCCCTCCAAAGGACAGCTATTATATAAATATAACATTTTAGGATTATAAACTCCATGAAATAACTACAAGGTTTTTTGCTCATATATAAAAAATACAAGATCTTCTGTGCTCATAGGAATGGCATAGACACATGACACTACTTTATTTACAATCACTATTAAAGCTTTTTTGTTTCTATATCAATATAATTTGGCTTATTTTTGACACCTTTTACTCTCTCCTCTTTTCTCCACCTATTAGAACCGAATGTTCTTATAAAAATCTGTCTCACATTTATTCTGTTCATCTGATGAATTGTGCTTTACCTGGAAAAACATATAATAATTGGATATTTTTAAAGATAGAAGTCTCTTTTTTTTGTCAGAGTTAATTACTATTTTTTTTATGGTTCTTGTCATGCCTCCCCTTGTCTGAAGAGGAAGAGGAGTAATAGGATCAAGGCCAGGAGGAGCCAGCAGGCTTTCAACACCATGAATGTCAGTAAACATCAAGGTCCCTTCCAACCCACACATTCTATGATTCTGTGCTACAGCCAGTGAAATTTGTTGCAGAGCCAAGACCCAGCTAAGATGACTGTTCGATTTTTGCTACCCTTCCAGATTGTAAGGAGTGATGATGGGAATGGGAATAAACTCCTTTTTAATTGTGATGGATTTATTCTCCAAATGGCTCATTTCAGTGTCTCTGGGGAATTCTCAATAAGAGACAATTCATTGTTTTATTAGCCAGGTATTCTGTCTCACTGAACTCCTAAAGCACCAAATTTTGGATTATGGCCCCCAGTCCATGATTCATTTCTGGTGAGTGTTTTGGATGCACAGATTCAGTTTCTCGCTGGCTCATATCTCATCAGAATGCAAGAATGCAACTCTGGATCAATATTTGCTATGCTATGTCAGGTGCCAAACAAATCAGACTGCTGGCTCCAGCTGAGTTTTTCTATAACTCTACATCTGTCTGCATTACAGACAGTTCTTCATTAACTACAGATATTAACCCCATTTTTTTCATCTTGACATTGGTTTTTTGGTTCCTGTGGCTGACTTCACTGTATAGGAATCACAAGTCTTTCATCAAATTTTCATCAAACTAGTCAAGGAAGCTGAAACAGTTCACAAATCACCATTACCGGCTGCCTCCCCACCTTAAAAGGTGGGGACTGGGTTTGGCTTTTAATCATGTTCTTGTCCCTCCAGAAGCAATCAAGGAATCTACATACCAGATTGGATCTTTTCTCATAAAATCATAGATAAGTAAGATGCATGTTAAGCTATTAAGTCCAACCTCCATGTCAGTGCAAGTCTCCAAATTAAAGCATTCCCAACACTTGTCTCCTGTGATTTTTTGTTGTTTTTCTGCAAGTGATTATCTACCCTCCTGGAAACACTTTTGAAAAATTTCCAGCAGAAGTCTTAGTTGATGCATACAGTAGAAGCCTACTTTGAATCTTCAATTTATTGTAAGCAACGTTTTATTACTGACTACATTTAGAATGACGTTGTGAGAGACGTTAATAGGAAATACACACAATTCCCCCTTCTCGCTACCCCCATGCCTGCCACTGAGTTGCTTCAAGCTTAATATCTGCCTGCAGTTCCTTCCCACTGATAACACTGGACGGAGGACATGTGAAACCTAAAGGGCCTTGGAGGGGCTAACAGCAAGCCACAGCATGGCTAAAAGGAGCTGATGGTTAGGTACTTCGTATACAAGATTAACCACATCCTCAGGATATGACATTGTTTTAACATACCATTTATGTATTTTTTAAATCTGATTTTCTCATGACTAGATCAAAATGCTCTTTGATGTCTCATAATCACTGTTAAGTTTCTTTCCAGGAGGTTGATGATTTCTTTGAACAAGAGAAGATCTTTCTTGTAAACTATTACAACAGAATAAAGGAAGCATGTGGGAAGGCAGATAAGATGACAAGATCTCACAAAAGTAACTTTTTCAGTTTTCAAGTTTTGTAATATTTCTAAATTCCTGTTTGTTCAGGGGCAAGGCTGAAAGCTTTTTGCATTCTTTCTCAACAGATATTGCAGATGACTATATTAATATTTCAGCCTCCTTAAATAACCTAGCTCTAGCAGAGTCGATTGTAATTAAAAAGTAAGTTCATGCCATTTCTTTTAAAAATGTCTAAACCATATTTTTCAGTTTGTCACTGTGAATGAGTCTGCTAACTACTGTAGTTATGATGGCCTAGATATAATGACTGGCTTTCCTGATCTCTTTTTCATGGTTGTGTGGAGGGGGATTTGTCAGGACTAACATACTGAAGCCTCCTCATGCAGCCACCTCCAACAAAGGCTTAGAAGCAATAATAAATTATGATTACATTCAAAGAATGGGAATTTTCCTTTTGGTTTCCAGGGCAACTTCCATTGGTTTCCATTTACTGCATTTCTTTTACTGTTTATGCTTTTTTCAATATTTTTGTTGCCAATCTCAAATAACCTTTTTCTGTGATGAATATAACTGGTTCCCTATTATACCCCTACTTTCTGTTTATATTCATGCCTATGCTTCTCACATCTGAGAAGCATATAGCAATAATTTTTTCCAGTGGAGTCTTTTGTTTTGCCTACATGGAAAGGTAAAATTCTCCTAAGTATTTTAGTGAGTACCAAACTTAACATAGATTTCATCTAATTTCTACATCAGTCTACATACTCTATATAAATTTGCTCTTACTTTATTTTATAATTTTGGAGTAAAAAGTAATAGAGTCTAATTTTTTTCCCCATACAGGAGTGGTAGAGAATAGGCCTTAATTTTGCATTGTTCCTTTTTCCTTTAGGGGTGCCTAGATCAGTTTAAAAGTTTTCCATGACATTGTCGCAGGAGTTGCAATTAGATCTCTCTGGATTGTCATTAAAAAATTGGAAGGATTACTTGTCCCATGTAACACATACATTTTATTTATTTATTTATTTATGTAACACATACAGTTTATTGAATAAATTTCAGTAGATAACAGATGTCTAATACAAACTGCAGTGATGAAAAAAATTGAAATGCACCTTGTGACATCATAATGCCCCCACCCCCTGCCTTTCATGCATGGATCCCAATGTCAGACACAAATAAGTCATGTGGTTTCATTCTTTGATTCCCTGAATACCTGTTGAATGCCAGCAGAGGCTGTGCATTGCCATTTGCCTGTGTTGAAATAGATTCTGTTTTGGGAGATCAAACCATCATTTATAGAGCTAAATTCTCTTGTATTGTATTGTAGATGCTAAAGTGTCCCTTAATTGTGAACTTTTTCCTTTCTGTGATTTGGTGCCTTCTCTGGAAGATTGTATTAACATTCCAGTATTGTGTTGGTGTCATTATATATCTCCTGAACTTTCCTATGGCTTTAAAGTTCCTGTCTTCATAGTGATTTTGTTGGCTGTTTTTTTTGCTCTGTTTTGTCCCAGTCTGTGTATAAGAATTGCAAAAAGTTCCAGCATATGCAAATTGTATAATTTCCATGAACTGATTCTTAACAGTCACCCTGTTCTGTGCTAATAGAATTAGATATGAGATTTGGGAAATACATTTAATGTTCTCTACCCATGCTTTTCCTCCTCAGGTACTTGATGAAAATTTCTGAGCTGTTTGGGAAACTCAGGGTAATGTTTTGTTTTAAAGATATATATATTTCCTTTTCTCTCAAAAAGTTGAAGGCAGTCAATGTAACTATTTAAAGTTTTTTTTTTTTTACTGATTTGTAAAAAATAGAGACGTACGCCTAGGTTCCACCTGTAGTGTCCATGGGCAATAGTCTGCCTACAGACCTATTCCTTAGTGTCTGCCAGACTCCCTGCTCTTTGAGTTTTTTCTTAGCTTGTGAGATGCTATATTCATCATGGTAGTCATTTTGTGAATGAGCAATCTTATTTCCACGGCAGCCATACTATCTAAAATGTGCTCCCCAAATATTCAAGCAATAAAACATATGAAAGAGCAACATTGGTGCTATATACCAGCAGGATAAAGCAAATTAGTTAGCAACCTTACCAGTTCAGGGTTCTCAGCATCTTTCAAAGGCAGCTCCATGCAGTCATCTTGGTGCAATATAGGCAAGCCTTGTTACCATTACTAAATCTGTGCTTGACCTTTAATCCTAGCTGTATCTAATTTGTCTATTGTTAGAACTGGGTTTACGATTGTCCTGAAACGATGAACCAATTTTTAAATTGATGAATGTTCATTGTATCCAAATCAACAGCTCTACTGAACAGGATTGAACCCATGTGCGTGCCCTTGGTCACATTTTTATTAATGCATCTTCCCAGGATATCTATAATTGTCAAATATTTAGCGAGCCTTTCTTCATAACCAGTTTCTTCCTCCAGACATGCTTTCAAATCTGTATGACAGCATTGACAGATACCTTATTTGGATAATAATATTTGCTAACACCTGGTGTTTTTAGAAGACCATCAGTATTATTGGAAGAATTTGGCAGTGAAAGATCCTCTCTCCATCTGCAACAAAGCGTACAGCTATTGCACAAAGTTTGTTCAGGATGCCTTTCTGTTGAACATCTAGTTCTTGCCAGGATAAAACTAATTGGCACCTAGACAATAATTGTATCAGTATGTTAACTGGCATTTAGGCAATAATTTGGGTACTTAAGCCTTCCTAGCTTAATATACCAGGGTGAGAGTTGAATGTAATTTATGTATATAAGTAATGCCATACTTCAGGTTCTTAGCTGACCAAGATTTCAAACAGGAGTTAATACACTCAAGAGCTATACGGTATATAATCAGCAATCCTGTTATCTTTTCCATAGAAAGTAGAAAATCGTGTTTCTTCTGATGAAGATTTAAAATTACTGGAGCTACTAAGATATTATATGCTTAATATAGAAGCAGCAAAGGTGAGTCATACCTGAAAACATTTTTTAATTTTTTTCACAATTGTCTTAAGTTAACTTCAAAAAAAGAACAGTATCATTAATGTTATATGATTTTGCGTCTGAAGATATAGTTGGGATCCATCCTGACTCAAGCTGTAAAAAACATTTTTTCTGGAGAAGACAGGAATCTCTAGAAAATTCCACTCTTGTGAGAAGCTCCGAGGAACTTCTGAACCAGCAACTACTAGAGAAATCCCATTTAACAAGGGTCCTTGTCTAGGCCTTCTAATTATCTTTTCAGCACCATTGCAAATCATATTAAATTCCCTGATTCTTCTTTCTCTTTGTGAGACTGTCCAAAACAGTGACAGCAGCAAAGTTAGTGAAAATTTCAAAACTGTCATAGGAGCATCTGGATCCTGTGTTACATAATATTCTGAAGAGTCTACTTGGAAGAAGATACCCACATATGAGCCATGAACCAATAGAAAAGAAGTAGTATATATCACTCTCCATTACTTCTAAACAGTTATTTGATAACATCTCCCAACATATTTAGTGCCCTAGTACTTTGCTTCTTGCAAGGTACAAATTATGGACTAAGATGATTCTGTTCTCTTTGACTGAAAGTTTCTCCTCTTCCTTCTTCAGCTTTCATATGTAGCCTGCTTTGCTTACAAAGAGTTGGTAAACATGCTTAGAGACTTAGCAGGGAGTCTTATTAAATATAGCTTTTGATACCATCAAGAAGAACAATACCTCACATTTTTCAAATACTCATAAGCATAATTCTAGTTTAATCTAGGTAGTATACTGCTATCATAACATCCTTGGAAAGCAACAGGAAGGATCTGACAAAAATGTGGTTGATTAAGAGATAAAATAAGATGGCAGTTTAATATGTGAAAGAGAAGAGGAGGTGCTTGCTAGCAATAGCTACTGTCTGATGAATGTTTCTGTTTTGAGAGAGAGGAGAAAATACCATGAGAATTTAAAAAACAGGGAAGGAAAGAAAAAGTATATATTATTCTATGCTCTGTTTTATTGCAGCAGGAGGGTATAGGGATCCTAAGCATTAGGCTAAATCCAAAAATATTTTTTAAAAAGATTTAACTGTGTCTTGACTATATCTACTAGAGTTTGGAGTACAAAAGAAGATGTTTAATGGCAACTTCTAGACCAAGTCAGGTTATACTTATCACAGCAATATAATTTTTAGGGATCCCAGAATTAAAGATTCAGAAATGCTAGAGCAGCCACACAACTAGGAATTTCAGAGGCTCATGTGGCATTGTAATTGTAGATCACTATAACATTAACTATAATGTTAATTCCAAGCTGCTATAACCAGTGGTTTTTAGATTTAGATTATTTTTATCCCGCCTTTAATTACAGTGGTACCTCGGGATACGAACTTAATCCGTTCCGTGACTCTGGGCGTATCCCGAGTTGGTCGTAACCCGAAGGAAATTTCCCCATAGGGTTCAATGTAAATCCGGTTAATCCGTTCCGCCCTCTGAATTTGGTCGCACCCTGAGGCAAATTTCCCCATAGGGTTCAATGTAAATCCGGTTAATCCGTTCCGCCCTCCGCCCGAATTTGGTCGCAACCCGAGGCAATTTCCCATAAGGTTCAATGTAATTACCGTTAATCCGTTCTGGCGTCCACGGACCACACGGAAAGCGGCCGGGTGCGGCGTGGTGCGGCGCGAAAATGGCCGGGTGCGGCGCGGCGTGAAAACGGCCCGGCGCGGCGCGAAAACGGCCCGGCGCGGCGCGGCCCGGCGCGAAAACGGCCCGGCGCGGTGCGGTGCGAAAACAGCCCGGTGCGGCGCGAAAACGGCCGCGGACCACGCGGCAGGGCCGGAAAAACAGCCGCGGACCACGTGGCACGGGCGGAAAAATGGCCGCGGACCACGTGGCACGGGCAGAAAATGGCTGCGGACCACGTGGCACGGGCGGAAAATGGCTCGTACCCCGAGGCGGAGTTCGCAAACCGAGGTAAAATTTTGGGGCCAGAGCTGGTCGTAACCCGAAAAATTCGCAAGCAGAGGCGTTCGTATCCCGAGGTATCACTGTATTTGTATAAATAACTCAAGGCAGCGAACTTACTTAATACTGCTTCCTCCTTCTGTTTTCCCCACAACAACAACCCTGTGAGGTGAGTGGGGCTGAGAGAGAGAGAGAGACAGGCGCAAAGTCACCCAGCTGGCTTTCATGCCTAAGGCAGGACTAAAATTCACAGTCTCCTGGTTTCTAGCCTGGTGCCTTAACCACTAGACCAAAATTGCATGCAAGAAGCTCAGATATGGTTAATCCTACATTATGCTAGATATGAATTAAGTTTTTATGTGTGTGTGTATGTATGTATGTATGTATGTGTATATACATATACAATATATATATATTGTATTAAAGATTTTTTTAAAGTAAGATAACAACTAATACAGAATAATATAAAGGAAAAGAAAAGAAAAGAAAAGAAAGAAAGTTCAAAGAGAAAGTTAAAAGTGCAAGAAAGGAAAAAAGTAAAAGAAAATAGAAAAGAAAAAAGATACAAAGAAGCTTCTGATCTTCTTTACGGCAGTTATAACTACAATTATAAATTTATCTCTTACTCTATGGTTACAACATTTAACTCTCTTCTTTCCATAATCTATCCTGTCTATTCATCAAAATCATAAGTTCATTTTTTTCTGTTTCACACAAAAAGTCTTTAGGGGCTTTCCAGTCCGCAATAAACATAGATATTGTCTTTTCTTTAATCAAAGAAGTCACTCTCTCAACAATTTCCATCATCTTCACCTGCCATTCCTCCATTGTAGGTATTGCCAGATCTTTCCATCTTTGTGCATACAATAATCTCGCTGCAGTTATCATATTAAAAACCAAAGTTCCGTGACTTTTTTCCAACTGTTTGTCCATCAGTCCCAAGAGGAAGACTTCTGGTCTCAATTATATATTAATCTTTTAACATTCTCTGAATCAGTGTATATATTCAGTGTGTGTATTTGAATCCAGGATTTTCTAGCTTTTTTACATGTCCACCAAGAATGATAAAATGACCCTTCTTCTTGTTCACATTTCCACATAAATTTGAAGTGCCTTTATACATTCTAGTGAATTTCTCTGGTGATATATAGCAACGGTACATCACTTTATAAAAATTCTCTTTAAGATTATAACACAATGTACATTTCAGTCCTTTCAGCCACATATTTTCCCATTGTTCCATCTGTATATTATAACCAAAATTTTTAGCCCACTTTATCATACGTTCTTTCACTTCTTCTGTTTCAAATTTCAATAAAAGTTTATAGATTTTTGCAATTACATGTTCATCATTTGTACACAATTCTGTTTCAAACTCAGTCTTACAATGTTCAAAACCATAGATTATTTTGTCTACTTTAAATCTTTCTAATAATTGTAAATAAGAGAACCATTGATAACTATATACCTCTGCCACGAGTTCTTCTCTTGATTTTATTTTACATTCCCCTTGACAAAATTCTAGTATCTCATGATAGGTTAGCCATTTGTGTTTGCCTATTATTTCTCGTCTATAAAATGCTTCTTGTGCTGAGATCCTCAGAGGTGTTTGCGGGCACAACCTGGGTTTGTATCTATTCCATATCCTCAATATGGCACATCTAACATAATGATTTTTAAAAACCACATAAACCTTGACTTTATCCTATCAAAAATATCCATGCCTTGCCAGTCCTGGTGAGGGTGGGGTTTTTTTGTTTGTTTGTTTGTTTTTGCTCCTCTGGTAGTTCCTTGATTAGCATATGTTTGCTGCTTGATTGTGTGCCTGGTGTGTCTGATTGTGTGCCTTTGCCCAGATAAGGGTGATGATTGCTGGTGACTGATTGCTGGTGAGGGGATCTTCTGGTCTTTTGTCTCTTTCGAATAGTAAGTAGATGCTGTTAATCTCTATGTGTCTGTTAATTGCTGCTTTGTCTGAATACCAGGCTTCCAAGAATTCTCTTGCATATTTGGATTTAGCTTGGTCTAAAATGCTGACAGTTTCCCAGTTAAAACTATGATTGAGTCTGTCCATGTGTTGTGAGTTTAAGGAATTTTCATCATGTCTTCTGACTGCTAGTTGGTGCTTGTGGATGCGCTCTGCTCTCTCCTCCCACAAGAGGAGCTGTGTAAGAACATTATTCAAGCGAGCACAAACGCATTGCAGTAACCCAGAACAGCTGAAAAAAGAAAAAGACCACCTATACAACATCTTCCAACAAAATGGATATCCACGTAATTTTATCAAAAAGTGCCTGACCACTACTACAATACAACCTACACAAGCTATGAAAAGGATCACACTGCCATACATCAGAAACGTCTCAGAAACCACCAACAGACTATTACAACCATATGGCATCTCTGTAGCACATAAACCAACAAAATCACTCCAAAATACCCTAAGTAAACCAAAAGACCCAATAGCCCAAGAAGAAAAAGCAGGAGTCATCTACAACATACAGTATAAGGACTGTAACAAATACTATCTAGGATAGGCAGGCAGAAGACTAGCAGAGTGTTCTATTACCTGTCCTTCCATAAATACATAGTGAAGTGCCCTTTCCCTTCCTTTATGATAAGAAATTGTCACTTTTTTTCAGACGTTTTTCCTGAGAACTGGATCAATCTGCATTCCTGAAAGATGGGGTATTTTTTTTTTCAAATAATGTTAATTTTCTCTATCCCCAAAACTAGGAATTAATTTTTTTCTGTAATTTATTTTTTCAGGATCTTTTGCACAGACGTACACGGGCCCTTGTAGACTATGAAAATTCAAATAAAGCTCTTGATAAAGCTAGGTTGAAAAGCAAAGATGTTAGGTTGGCAGAAGTGTATCAGGAAGAATGCTATCAAAAATTTGAAAAACTTTCTGAATCTGCAAAACAAGGTAAAGCTATGCTAACAAGACACTTAACAATGTATTACGAGTTTTTTGTGGTGCATTCTGCAGCATATGTTAATGAAATGTTGAGGTCTGTTCCTTCATAGAAAGTTAAAACTGACTTTCCGTATGCAGTGTAATATTTATATGGGGAAAAGGTTGATAATTGCTAGACTTTGTAGTTTTATGGCCTAAAGACTGCAGGTCTTGAACATTGTCCACAGATTTGGGGGACTTTCAGACTTAACCAAAAAATGGCTAGTGTAGGGTCAGAAAATAGCTCCTGACCTATGCTTCAAGCATTTCTGAATTATGTGTGTGGATAACACAGAGCAGTCAACCTGTTATAATTTTAAAACCTTACATCTGAGAAATTAATGATATAGAAGAGGTGCTTTGTAGGACACAGGTCCTTTTGAGGGCATTTCAGCAGGACCATATAACACCTGGTTCAGCTAAGCTGCGTTGGCTTCTCATTTCCTTCCTTGCCAAATTCAAGGTGCTGCTTATTACATAAAAAGCCCTATGTGGATCAGACCCCTCCTGCTTGAAAGAACGGCTCCCCACTTATGTTATCTGGGGGCTACCCCCTGCAGGTAAGGGCCTTCTGCAAATGGAAAGAGGCCCACTTGGAAATTGCTAGGGCCTATCTGATGGTGGTTGCCACACTCTGGAATTTCTTTCTTCTGAAAATAAGCAGGAGTATTAGATATATTCGCCACCTTGAGTTAGATATATATAAAAACAGGCACGATAAAAATCTGATAATAATTTTCTGTTGAATTTTATCCCTTGTTACAAGTAGCATTCAATGTTAGAAATAATCAGTGGAATTTGATATTGAACTTTTATTTTGCTAATGTATTAAGTTATATTGACTAATTTACTACCTAATGGATTGACAATATAATTGACTATTTGTATTAATCCTTAAATTAACTATCTCTTGATGAATGATTTCTGCAATAATAGTAATGAATAATTAACATTAGTGTTCATTATCCTAGACAATTGTATCTGACTACAGGTAGTCCTTGCTTAACAACCACAGTAGGCACCAGAAAATTGGTTGTTAAGCAGGGCAGTTGTTAAGTGAATCACTGCAGTCATTAAGCAAATCATGTGGTCGTTAAGCCAATCCAGCTTCCCCAATGGGCTTTTTTGCCAGAATTTGCTTAACGACCATGGTGACTCGCTTTATGACTGTGGTAAAAAAGGTTGCAAATCATTATCATGTGACTGGGGATGGTGCAACGGTTTGCGATGGTCGTAAGCATGAGTGCAGATCATAAAGTACTTTTTCCGAGGCCGTCATAACTTTGAACTATCATTAAGCGAGGACTACCTGTAGTTTTCATTATTATAATTTTCTGATGAATTTTTTAACGAGATGAGTGGTGACAAATTTGATATATGAATAAATAAATAATCTTGCAATAAAACATTGTTGATAATTATATCATAATTAAATCATGTTATCAGACAGTTCAGCTGAATTGAATAAAGTAGTGAATAGAATGATTATGAACTCTGAAGATTAATGGGAGAGTGATAACACAGAGAAATAAAATTCAAAATGATAAATCAGAGATATGGGCTGAATGAGATATAAAGGCAAAGTTATACAATTAGGAAGCAGAAATTAAATACACCGATATGTAATAAAGAATTACAAGATTACTGGATTGGCAATAATATTTGTGAAAAATCTTGGAGCAGCTTGTAAGTTAGCTGTGTGAGGTAGCTGCCAAAATGCATATGCAATTTTTGGTTGTAACCATAAAAGCACAGTTTCCAAAGCATAAGAAATAATCTTTCCATTTTATTTTTCATGCTCAGTTCCTATCTTAAATACTTTGTATAGTTTCTGGGCACTACAATTCCAGAAGGATGCAGTGGTTTAAAAAATCTTTTCCAGCTTTGATTCTAAATGGATCTTTTAAAATCAGAGACAGTTCTACTCCACTTTTCTAAAGCATAGCCAAAGTAAGGACATTTAATTAATGAAGGAGAGTTTGGGTTTCTTCTGCAAGTCAGATACTGCATCTACTGCCTTGGTTTAAAACTTCTCCAGAGAAAGTTTGTACATGGCAGGATTTTGTACTTACAATAGTGGGATCACCTGAATTTAATAAACTGGATTAAAGAGCTGCAGCAGGATAGGAAATGAGAATTACTGTTTTTTTCTTGCCTATGTATATGTAAATCTAGCTATGCTGAAAAGGGGGCTTGCATAATTACAAGAGAAAATTGGTGATTACAGGACAGGCATGACAACCAACTGGGATAAAACATAATGGTCAGACAAAACATAAATGGCTGTGGGACACCACCCCTTGTCCTCCTGTCACTTTTAGGTACCTGTTAGCATAGTTTCTGACCCAGGGATACTGCTGTTAAATTCCAACTTGGTTTACAAAAATAGCTTTCTCATTCATCTCAATCAGGGATGAGGGAACTGACCAAGCATGGATTATTGGGGCCTGAATGGTGAAGATTTGATCCAGCTTTGCCAGCTGATTTTTCAGTGCAGCATCAACTCATGGTGTGGGTTCAGAGGGAGTCACTATGGTCCATAGAAACACTATCTCACTCTCCAGAAACCTTTCCTGAACTAGGACAGGCAATGAGGGTTGGGGGATCAGTAAGACAGTTGGGGTAATTTTGGTAGACCACCCATCTTGTTGCCCTTGACTGAGCTGGCCTGAAGTATGGTTTTGTCAGGAAGTGGTTCTGGAGGATATCAGCATATTCATGCTGCCTCTGTCCTGATAGGTTCAGTTTAGGATTTGTGGCCTTCAGGAAGGCATGGATTTGTTTTTCATTTGACCAAAGCATAGGGTACGGTATACTTTAGTGAAGCTTATGTCTTGGACTTAGGGGTATGACTAACTTTATCCTGTTGTTATGGTTAGATTACAATCAATGAAATTTGGTATCACTGCATCATTTTCCTCCTGCATGGAAAAATCTGATGGATTCTTGAATGTTCAAGGGGAGTTTCCAGAAGCCTAAGCCAGTGAACCTGCTGAGATTTTTGTTAGCTTATGACATGGGGAAATAGGATAGGCTATTGACAATCATCCTAAAAGCCCGTTCCAGCACTGTGGAGCCTGAGCTTCTCCTTGCTTTTCTGGAGAGTTCTGAGCAATAAAACAGGCTAGGAGACAGCTAGCGCAGGTGATGTAATAACTTTTGAAAGACAAACTTTAGTGCACATAGTTGTGCTTATGACATGGCAGAGAAGATGAAAAAGAAGTCTCTTTTTGCAGCCTCCATTGCAACCCTAAGGGGCTGCATACAAGAGCATTTAGGGTGGTTGAGAACTTAGTATCACGTGCCCTGGAAAATCCATTTCTCAAACACCCTGCTTAAACAGATATTTAGCACTTAACTGTTTATCTTCATATCAGCCCGAATACTACTTTTGGCTTAATTGCACAAGATCATTTTCAATTTTTGGGGTTTGTGGATGTGGACAATATACAGTATTGTACTTTTCCAGTTGACTGTATGTTCATTTGATTCCTGCCCATCTCTTCCACTCAGCCAAGATCACACATTCTACATGATGAAGTCATACTGCTAGTCTTAAAGGAGGCAGTAGTCTACCCATTGTAGTGGGTAGTCAGAAATACTACTTTTTAGGGCAAGATACTGGACAGCTGCTGCTGCACTTGTATGTATTATGTATATAGTACATAATATAACATAGTGCTAAGTACATAATAAAACATAGTAAATAAATAAATAAATCATATAAACTGTAACATTTAATAATTACTAACTATTTAATCATAATACTCTAATCATAAAATCACAGCACTATTCATTGTATAGACCATTTAAATAAAATGTACTTTGGACCTGGAAGAATTCTGTCATATTGGTGTCTTCTCCCTCATCCAGTCTATCTGTAAAAGACTCTTTGTCATTTTTTCCTTTTGTTTTTATGTTGATGTTTCAGATGTTTTACTGTTAAGATCATACAAAATAGTTAAATTTACAAGGGGAAGTAAAATTTATTTATTTCAAACAAATGTTCAAATGATGTTATATGTCTTCTTTCAATGGCAGAACTAAACAACTTCAAAGGGAAGCGAATAGCAGCATTTCGTAAAAATCTCATTGAAATGACCGAACTTGAAATCAGGCATGCAAAGGTATATAATTAAGACTGTAGTTGTAGTTGAAGACAGCCTATCACTTCAAAATTATGTATATAGTTCAGCAGGGGTGGGGTTTGAGCTAGAAATTAGAATTTTGTTGATAAAACAAATTATTCAGATGGAAAACAGCAAAACAATATATGATTATTTTGTTGTTGCAAGAAAATATCTTGCAAATGGAAGTTATCTGAAATCCTGAAGTTTATTACTTTTTGACATAAAATTAAATGCAAACACAGATATTTGCAACTAAATTCCATGGAAATCTCTGCTATTTATATTACTTTTGACTAAAACTCCTTCCACTAATTTTCTCATAATTAAATTCACCTTGGCTTTCATGGAAACTCTGATAGTGACATTTTTGTATGAATGACAAGACTTAGTCATGAAATTACATGGGGATTCGTTTAGGATGGGATAGACAGTCTGTAAGCCCTGAGCCTCTTTGTGCAGGTCCTGGAACATAATTGCTGAAAATTAGTGTTACGCTTTTCTACAGTGTTGAGGCAGGAAGCACATTAAAATGGTAGTGTCAACACTAACAAAGGCTTTAAAAAAATATTTTCTCCCTCAACTCAAACTCAGTTCCTGGTGACTGCATGGTTGTGACTCCATGTGGTTTTCTTGGCAGCATTATTTGCCATTGCATTCTTCCAGAATGTGTTTTTGACTTTCCAGTGTAGCCTACAGCTCAGATATTTCCTTGTTTCTCCAGTTCAGTTATGAACAAGGTCTGCCCCGGCTTAGTTTTTTTGAAATCAACCAAGTTCAGCTAGATGCTGCCATATGGCTAGTTTAATAAAGGCTTAACATATGAACTCAAAACTCCTACCTTCCACCCCCAAATTCTGTCTCCACCCATTTACTGGAGCCTTCTGGAGCCCAGTTGTCAGCATAGCTGTCAGCCACCAAAGTGTTACCAGAAGGAATGAACTGGCTCTAGTCATTAAGCTCAAAAAAATGCCCAGGGGACTGAAAGATCTGTTTTCACATGTTGGGAGAAAAAGGTGTCTTCTTCCTGCTTTGGATCCTTAAGCTTATAGAGTGCATGGGATTCATGTATAGAAATACAGAATCTATTAAATTAAAAGTTGGGTGCACATACTTGTACTAAGCAGTAATATGTTTTAGCTTTGTCTTAATGTGTTGTGTAAACCCAACAACTCTCATTTGTAAGCCTACTTTATGGCAGGAGTATGCAATTATAGTATTTTGGAGTTTTGAGTGACATGCCAGAAGCTGCATTCTAAAAAATAAGTGGCGTTAGAACAAATTGGTGAGTTGAGGTTAAGACAACAACTAAATTTTATTTGGTTAAAATTCTTATTTAAGATGAAATTAAATTTAGATTGAATTAAATTAGTTAATATGATGATTCCCCATATGATTTATAGTTCCTCTATTGTATGGCAGCAACTTCTGGGGAATCCTGGGTGCCATCTTGATCTTAGAGGGTTGCAGGTAGCCCTAAGTGTGTCACCTCAGTGCTGCTGTGGCTTACAGCTTTAAGTATTATGTAAACTGAGTCACTTGTAGGTCATTCAGCCACACTATGTTCATTTAAATTCAACCATGGTTTAGTGCAATGGGCAGTCAAACTAACTGGGGAAACTGGAAAAATCCATCTATTTATTTTGTTTTACAGTTTAGTTTAAAGACTTTAATTTCCTCTCCCAAACTGACTGTTTCTTTTGCCTTCCAGAACAATATTTATCTGGTGCAAAGCTGCATTGACTTGTTAAAGAGCAACTGAAGGCATCTTAATCTGACCAGTTCTGGTATTTGAGGGAAAGATCCTTGTTCAATGCACTCAACAGCCATAATGACCTATAACTTGGAGGGTTTTTTTAACTTGTTTGCTTAAACATCTAACCAGGCTGTCAATAACAATGTAATATCCAATATAAATATTGCACTGCATATAATTTGGCTTAAATTGGTACTTATACTATGTGAATCTCTTAAGCTAAGTGAACAGTGTGTCTTTGGTTAATTGATAAACGTTATGGCATTGGAAAAGAGTAAGTGAAAATTGGAAATTGGTAATCGGAAAGTTTGAAAATTACATTGTCCTGGTATCTGTATGCTATGACTTAAATATTTGAAGCCATGTGTGCAAATAATTTCAGTAAATGCTTTTGCTGTTTCATTCAAAAATACTTTAACATTCCATTTCAAAGTTTCATACTTCAGTGTATTTTGGATTCAGTATGTATCTTCCTGAATAATATAAAATAAAGGTTGGATTTATAAATAATTAAATAAAATAAATAATTAAATAAAATAAATTATTGGGTAGTTCTTGTTTTATGTGTGTGTGTGTGGGGGGGTATGTATGTGTATTTTGTGTGTGTGTATTTTAAAAGAGCCTCTCCTATTGGGCAGGTTTATAACAGGAGTGGTGGTCTCTCAATCAGGTTCTAAGCTCTTTAGGGCTTTAAAAAATCAACATCAGTGTTCTAAATTGTGTCTGATAAGTAACTGGCAGCCATGCAAATCTTTCACTAGAAGCATTATGTGTTCCGATGTATTTTTACCTGTTTAGCAGCCTGCTAACACATTTTATACCAGTAGTTTCCAGGCATTTTTCAAGCACAGCATTCTTATACAGACATGTTGCGCTAATCAAGATGTTATTCAAGGTTAACTAGCTCAGGAAAAGGCTGAAGTTGATGTACGAGTTGTATTTGTGCAAATACTATCTATATTGCAGTCACCACTTGCAAATCCATTGATAGCTGGAGATCAGGAAGCACTTCCAAGTTCTAACCTGTTCTTTCTGGTGGAGTACAACCCATCCCTGAGTTCAGTTCTCTCTTTACTAATAGTATATCAGTCTGCCTTGATTTAAGTTCAGCTTGTTTGCTCTTAACCATCCCAGGATGTGAATATTTAGGCAATGTTCAAGGGTACTGATTGCTTCCATGGATTTGGATGGACAGGAGCAATCAAGGTGGGTGTCATCAACATACAACACTGCATGTAGCACACACAGATTCTTCAATTTCATGTAGATGTTAACAGCATATGGGACAAGATAAAATCTGTGTGATACCATAGCTCAGAAACCTAGATGTTGAACAGTAGTTTCCCCATCCCCATCTTTTGGATATGTCCTGGTAGGGAGGGTTGAAACCACTGCAAAATACTTCCAGAAACCCCACCTGTGCCAGACAGCCAAGAAAGATATCATAGTTGATGGTTTCAAAAGCTACTAAGAAATCCAGGAGAACTAGTAGGGTTTCTTCTAGTTTTGAGGATAGGTTATACACCAATTCCACCAAAGCAGTACCATATCCCAGCTGAAGCTAAGAAATTTGTCATCACAAAAATGCTGAAGTATGGAATATACAGCAAAAAATAAAAGTATTATAAGTACCAGAAAAGAATAGTAACTCTCAGTTGTGAGATGGGGAGATGTTTATTGATACAGTATATCTCTAACCAATTTAATGAATGCTAATATCCTTTAGGACAAAGTAATATTTCTGGAATCTTATTCCATTTTATGTGTTGGAATTCTAGATCAACTGGGAAAAGTAGCTTATTTTTATGAAGCACTAATATGTGTGTCAGAATCCTCGCAAATTTACTCGCGCTAATTGCTAGGGTTTTTTTTGCTTGCTTTGGTTCTGCTATTGAAGGACATGGCGGGGGGCTCGAAGGCTATGGCAAGATTGGTGAAAGAACAGACCAAGAGAGGCAGATGGCCTCTTATCAGAGATGGTGGAGTGTTCAAGGTCATACCAGCAGGAGAACATGAGAAGAAGGGGGCAGTAGGGGGGTGAAGCGGGGGAGAAGGAAAAAAGGTAAAAACTTTTGGTGCGCGCGGGCTCAGTCTTAGCAATGCTTTCGAACTGTATGCTTATTCTCAATAAATGAACTTCCTTTTGAACCATGACTGGCTGCAAAGAAAATTACTGGAATTGGGAGCTGTGAGTGTCAGGTCGTTACAATGTGATATATTAACTCTGTCAGAAGAAAATCAACTAACTATCAAAAATGTTAATCACATCCCAGCTTTTCATTTTTGTACCACTGATAAGCCTTCAGCATCATGCAGTTTCTCTGATTTGCTGTGAGGAATGAAGTCCTATAGAAAGACTGATCCACTGAAATGAGTCAACAAAGACAGAATAAATTCTACATTATGTTTTTCCCAGATTTCATTAATGGCCTTTCCACACTACCATATTATAATGCTACTCACCTATCTCTGAGTCAGCAGAAAACTGTCCTGGCATGAGATTTGCTCTTTGCAGTCACTACAGATCTTCTGCCTTTCCTCCAAGAATGGGTGAGAAGGCCTAATAGAATTTACACACTTTGAATCTGCACTTGTATGCTATCAGAATGGAGGGAAAATACTACTTGAACACTAATAGAAGGATGATTTAAGCCTGTCTCACTCATGAATTAGGGACTTAGTTGAAGGCAACATGGCAGGAAAAAAGACACTGCCAGGGCACATTTGTACCTTGTGGGGATTCAGCCCAAGCAATTCCAATTCTGCAGGAAAAAAAAAATTGTGGGGCTTGACCTGGAAACCTTCAATGATAACTGTATATTTCAGAAGCATATGGCACATTGTATACCTTTACTGTCCTCTGTTTTTAGTATTATTTATTTCTTGTAGCAGTTGCCTTTTTAATATGGAATATTAATTACTTGTGATCTTCTAAATATTAGTAAGGTTTATTTTTAATTAGAAATGAAATCACATGTTTATAGAAGACAAAAGATTTTATAGAAGATTACAGAAAGCTAGGATGGTGGAAGTACTGTACATGTAAGTAATTTTAAATAGAAAGTGTAATTTTGATTAATAGATTTTTTTGAAGTTGATTGTTGAAGAAGAAACATTTAAGGCTATTTTTGAATGCTTATTGTTAGATCCCAGTGATCACCTTTTAGTATTCTGAAATGAATACAATACAATCACTGACACCAGAGCAAATACCTAAGTATTTTCACTATTTGTATATCAAAGCCACGTATTATATAATAGTTGAAGGAAAACTGATTCAAACTGGATATTTTTCTAGATGGTAAGACTTCCATCCAAATTTAATTCTAGGATTCTTAGTATTTCATAGAATCTTAGATTGCATGAGTTGGAAGACACCTTACAAATCATGTAGTCCTACAGCTTGCCCAGAACAAAAATCTACTACTACTGACAATCCAGCTGCTATTTAAATACTTCCAACAGAGAGGGAAAAATATTCCACTGCTGAACAGCAATAACCGTTAGGATTTTTTTTTTTTTTTAGTGATTGTTCAACTGAAATCTGCTTCATTGTAGTTTAAATCGTTGTTTCTTCTCTTCTGGACCACCTCTAAACAAATCTGCTCCATCTTCTACATGACAGCCCTTCAGATACTTGAAAAAAGCTGTCATGTCTCTCTGCAGTTTTCTCCAGACTAAACATACCTAGAACCTTCAACTATGCCTCATTTTCTTTTCCTTCTGGATCCCCTACCATCTTGGATGCTCTCCTCTGGACATGTTCCAATGTACTTTCTAAAATGCAATACCCAAAACTGGGCCTACACTGCATGCACAATTATTAGGCAAGTTGTATTTTTGAGGATGAATTTCATTATTGAACAACTACAGTGCTCTCAGTCAATCCAAAATGTTAATAAACCTCAAACCTGAATATTTAAGAAAGTAAAAGTGAGGTTTTGGCATTCTTAGGAGCATATCTATGTGTGCACAATTATTGGGCAACTATTAGTGTGCAGAATTATTATGCAACTAAATGAAAAATGAAAATTCCCCCATCTCACCCATTTATTTTCATCTGTTAAAGTGAGAATCATAAACAAACAACTCACAATTTACAAATAAACATTTCTGACATTTCAAACAAAAAATCAGTGACCAATATAGCCACCCTTCTTTGCAATAACAGTCATAAGCCTTCCATTCATGGAGTCTGTCAGTTTCTTGATCTGTTGACGGTGCAACAGCAACCACAGCCTCCCAGAGACTGTTCAGAGAGGTGTACTGTTTTCCTTCACCATAAATCTCCCCTTTGAGAAGGGCCCACAAGTTCTCAATAGGGTTAGGTCAGGTGAGGAAGGGGGCCATGTCATTATTCTTTCATCTTTGAGGCCTTTACTGGCTAGCCACGCAGTGGAGTACTTCGATGTATATAATGGAGCATTGTCCTGCATAAACAGCATGGTCTTCTTGAAAGATGCAGACTTTTTCCTGTACCACTGCTTGAAGAAAGTATCTTCTAAAAACTGGCAGTAGGTTTGGGAGTTGATTTTGAGTCCATCTTCAACCCGAAAAGGTCCAACTAGCTCATCTGTAAAAATACCAGCCCATACCAGTACCCCACCTCCACCTTGCTGGTGTCTGAGTTGGAGTGGAGCTCTGTGCCCATTACTGATCCAGCCACAGGCCCATCCATCTGGTCTGTCAAGAGTCACTCTCATCTCATCAGTCCATAAAACCTTTGGAAAATCTGTCTTCAGATATTTCTTGGCCCAGTCTTGCCATTTCAACTTATGTGTCTTGTTCAGTGGTGGTGGAGTTTCAGCCTTCCTTACCTTGGCCATGTCTCTGAGCACTGAACACCTTGTACTTCTGGGCACTCCAGGTAGGTTGCACTTCTGGAATATGACAGCACTGGAGGATAATGGGTTCCTGGTAGCTTCACATTTGATTCTTCTCAAATCTTTGGCAGTTAATTTGCATCTTTTTTTCTCAACACGTTTCTTGTGACCCTGTTGACTATTTGCAACAAAACATTTGATGGTTCTGTGGTCACGCCCCAATATCTTAGCAATTTCAAGAGTGCTGCATCCCTCTGAAAGACCTTTTACAATTTTTGACTTTTCAGAGTCAGTTAAGTCTCTTTTTTGGCCAATTTTGCCTGAGGAAAAAAAGCTGCCTAATAATTATGCACACCTTGATATAGGGTGTTGATCTCCTTAGGCCACACCCTCCCTCATTACACAAATACACATCACCTGATATGCTTATATACAATAAGCATTCAGGTTTATACAGCTTGGAGGTGGAAAATATGCATAAAAATGATGATATGGTCAAAATACTCACTTGCCTAATAATTGTGCACACAATGTAGTTCTAGGTGTAATCTGACCAATGATGAATAGAGAAGCACAAAGTCTTCTCCTGATTCTGACATTATACTTTGGTTGATGCGACCTAGGATTACATTTGCTTTTTTTTTTCTTGCAGCTGCATCAGACTGTTGATTCATGTTCAGTTTGTGAGCCTTCACCCAGAACAAACCACAGTTTATACAGTTGCAAGAAAAAGTATGTGAACCTTTTGGAATTTCATGGTGTTCTGCTTTAATTTGTCATAAAATGTGATCTGACCATCATCTAAGTCAAGAGTATTGACAAATATAATGTGCCTAAAATAATAACACAAAAACAATTCTGATCCTTCATGTCTTTATTGAGAACAACCATAAAAACCTCATAGTGCTAGTGGAAAAAGTATGTGATCCCTTGAGTTGACCTCAAAAAAGTTAATTGGAGTCAGGTGTTAGCATACCTGGAGTCTTGTTAAGAAAATGAGTTTGGAGGTGTGGACTAGAGCTACGTTGACTGATAAAAACCACTCAAACTTTTTGAGTTTGCTCCGCACAAGAAGAATATGCTTATGTGAGCCATGCCTCATCAAAAAGAGTTTTCAGAGGATCTATGATCAAGAATTGTTGATTTACATAAAGCTGGAAAGGATTACAAAGCAATTTCAAAGTCCTTAGAAATTCACCAGTCTACAGTTAGGCAAATGATCTACAAATGGAGACACTTCGGGATGGTGGCTACTCTACCAAGAAGTGGGCGCCCAGTTAAAATGACCCCAAGAGCACAACTAAGATTCATCAGTGAGGTAAAGAAACAACCCTGAGTGACAGCCAAAGATTTGAAGGCATCATTGGAACTGGCTAACATCTGTGTTCATGAGTCTACAGTATGTAAAACATTGAACAAGCAGGGTGTCTATGGCAGGAGGACACCATGAAGAAAGCCCCTGCTTACTACAAAGAACATTGCTGCATGCCTGAAGTTTGCGAAAGAGCACATTGACACTCCACAGCGGTATTGGCAAAATGTTTTGTGGACTGATGAAACAAAGATTGAACTATTTGGAAAAAACACACAGCACTACATCTGGCGTAAAAAGGGCACTGCATATCATCATGAAAACATCATCCCAGCCGTAAAGAATGGTGGAGGAAACATGATGATTTGGGCCTGCTTTGCTGCATCAGGGCTTGGCCAGCTTGCAAGTCATTGAGGAGAAGATGAATTCCCAAGTGTATCACAAAATTCTTCAGGATAATGTGAGAATGTCTGTATGTCAGCTGAAACTCTGTAGAAGTTGGGTGATGCAACAGGATAATGACCCAAAACACCGGAGCAAGTCCACAACAGAATGGTTTCAGAAAAAGAAAATCTGCCTTTTGGAGTGGCCAAGTCAGAGCCCAGACCTCAACCCAATAGAGATGCTGTGGAGTGACTTGAAGAGAGCCATACACATGAGACGTCCAAAGAATATGACAGAGCTAAAGCAGTTCTGCCAGGAAGAATAGGCTAAAATCCCTCCTGAACGATGTGCAGGTCTGATCCATAGCTACAGGAAGCGCCTGGTTGAGGTTATTGCTGCCAAGGAGGGGTCAACCAGTTATTGATTCCAAGGGTTCACTTACTTTTTCCACTAGCATTTTGAATGTTGAATGAGTGTGTTCAATAAAGATATGAAGGATCAGAATTGTTTTTGTGTTATAGGAAAGTTCCCTCCTCCAGCAATAATTATTCCTATGTTTAAGAAAGGCAACAGAGACATCCTGCCACCCAATCACTCTACTAAGCACAATCAGTAAAATCTATGCCAAACTTCTGGACAGGAAGCCATCATACTGGCTGGACTTAGAAAACAACATAGCTGAGGAATAAACCAGCTTCAGAGTCCGACATAATACATTTGATCAATTAAGTTATCTAGTTAGGAAATGCAGCTAAAGCCAAAGTCTGCTCTATATGCAATTTTTATCAAATTTAAGCCTTCCATCAGATCCCTAGATACAAACTCAATAAGAATGCTGTTTTAAATTAAGATGTACCAACAGGTCATTTGTCAGAAGTCATGCCCACTGTTACGAAAAAAGTTAAACATGGATGTGTCTTTGACCTTTTCTATTTAACTTTTATATCAACTGAGTAGTTAAATGTTTAGCTAAAATGGAATTTCATTCATTTAAAATCACACATAGGCACATGCAATTATTATTTTCCATTCACTGATAGGCGTGAGAAACTGCAGATCATAATTCTTTTTGTAGTGAACAACATTTGCAAATAAATTTTAATTAAAGATTCTGATTTTCTGTAAAAGGGTGAAAAGGCTTACCTAAATTGTTAAAGAAAAGTATATAGAGTAGATTATATGCTTTAAATCTCTGGGGATAATCTTTCATTCAGTGGGTAAGCATAAAACCCATAAACCTATGTTATCAGAATGCCCAAAAGAGCATTATAGTTATCATGTCATTTCTTTGTACTATTATATTCCAGGTGCAATTTTGTTTTTTATTGCTAACCCATTAGCTCAAATTTTATATAGTGCAGTACTTTATACTAGCCACCTATGAAACTATCCAGTCAAATTTTTTGAGAACATTAATTCATATGGGTTGCTGTCACCCCAGTTCTATATTCCTTTCATAAAGAAGTGTATAGAGTCAAGGGCATGGATAAATCCCTTCAGTTTATAGAAGAACATAATTTTCCTTCCATGGAGTCTTAGTCCTCTAATACTTGCTGTTTTTCATCCACTTGGAAATATGAAATTGAAGAGCAAATACTTCAGCATAAGTTCTGCACACTGTTCACAGTATTGGAAGGAACATCCCCTGTAGTGATAGCACTTGTCCTTGTGGCCCAAGTGGTACTGAAAGGCTGGCACCTATCTTGCTTTTTATTGTACCTTTTCCAAGAATAATTGTAACATCCTAATATTGTCTTGGATCAGGAATATTCCTAGATATCCTAATGAGTTTGATATTAGGTATTGTCTTGTCAATCAAGACCAGAATGCCACATTCCAAGTTGCTCAGTTTTGCTACTGACCGTAAATCTAGATACCAATTCATGGCTAAGTAAATTGGGACATAGATATGAATACCTGTGAGAACAATACTTTTTGAAAGCATTCATTCTGCAAGCTTTCAATCTTGTACACATTGGTTGCAAAATGACTTCCAGGATTACTTAATTATCATGTCCAAAAATAGATTTATATTATAGAACAAAGCATGTAATACCATTAATAACTTTCCCAATATCCACATTTTAACAGAGAAAGACATTTTGATCTATATGACGGATTCATCAGTTTTATTTTAAAAGGGCCTGTTCTGGTCCATCTTCTACACTCTGCAACATTTACAAAACCCAGTGGCTGTTTACTCAAGCACATAATCCAGTGATTCCTACTTATTTTATGATGGCTGGGGGCAATTGTCTTGATCCCATGCCTGCCCTTGTACTTGGGGCTTTCCTTTCCCCCTTTTACTAGCAATATGGCAGAAACAGCAACAGAAGTAATTCCTTCATTATTTCATGTGGCCCATTCCATTTCCTTTCAAAATCTTAGCTCACATTGACTTCAGTGAGGCCAATCATGTCGGCACTAATTCCACTGTATCCTCTAGGCCAGTGTTTGTCAAACTTGGCAACTTTAAGATGTGTGGACTTCAACTCCCAGAACTCCCCAGCCAACATACCGGCTGGGGAATTCTGGAAGTTGAAGCCCACACATCTTGAAGTCGCTGAGGCTGAGAAACGCTGCTCTAGGCATTCTCGTTCTTCCCTTTCTATTACATTGAGCTGTCCTGGTTAACCGAATTTGCTCTAGGTTTCTTTAAGGCAGTAATACCCGGAGGCTTCTATCACTGCTCTTGCCATGAAGGCATTTTCCTTTTGTTTGCCGTGACTCCCGCCCTCCCTCAACACCAGCAAGACGAAATGCCCTTGTAGTCCCAGCCCTTCCTCCCCGCTCCATCGGCTACCCGCCTCCAGCCCCAGAGTGTACCAGCCCAGCGGCCTTTTCCGCTTTCTGCTCGCTGGGCTGGTACACTTTTGATTGGCAGCCTTGACACCCGCCCAGCGCACGGCCCTCCCGAAGCTCTGGAAGCAGAGAGGGGAGGAGCGGGGAAGCGTTCGCTGCCGGCCCCGGGGGAAGGCTTATTGATTATTGCATTAATTACAGTGCCACGACTTCAGTCAGCAACACATCGACGCAAAGCAATACGCGGCTGGGGATGCCCTCGGGGAATCGGTAGACAATTTCGGACCACCTACTTTGGAAAGGAATTTTTTTGCCGTTTTTTTCAGTTTTTCAAAGACTTAGAAGTTGGACGAAAGAAGATTCGGACAAGGGCTCGTAACTGCCTTTCCAAAGTAGGGAGATTTCTGGGATAGCTGCGCAGGGTACCGCAAAGTGGTGAGAAGTGAGTAGAAAACGGAGCACGTTTTCCTTTAGAAGGTTGAGGCGCTTGGGATTGGGGACTCGGGCACCAGATGTTTATTTTCAGTATGTAGGTAGTAGAGATTAGCTTGGAATCAGGGGCTGATGCTTGCTCCAAATGTGGTATAAAGCACTTTCACTGCCAGAGCACTCCCTCTGGGATAGCGGAGTATAGAAGCGATAGTTTTGCTCTCGTCCCCGTGTATCGTCGCGTGTCAAATCTCAATGGGTTGCCTCTTTCCTTCTGGAAAACGAAAATGATAGCATGATCTCCTGACGCTCACAGCTGTACCTAATGGGGGGCGGGGGCGGGGGGGGGGCGAAGGGCAAGGACATGCAGCTGGGGGCTCGGCAGAGGAGACACGAATAATTCACTTCACAGAAGAACCCATTTCTCGCATGAAATAAAATAGACTGTCCCTTCCCAGGAGACTTATGAATAAGTATTTTTATTTCAAGGGTGAGCTGAGAAGGGAAATCGTCTGTTCGGGGGACGGAAGATCAATGTAAGAAACGGAGCGCCTAAGGCAACCTTTAGTAAGATTGTCGGTTTGATATGTTGGATTAAACCCCCCCTCGCCAAATCGAGGCCGGCTCCAGGGCAGGTTTCTGAAAAGACTTGCGACGCGTGGTAATCTTGGGAAAGTATCCCTGGGAATAGCTCCACACTGAGATCCAGCAGCGTGCTTTCTGAAGCCGTTGCCCGCACTGTTAGTGCCGGAAGCCTAAGGGAAGCCACGAATGGGAGGATGCGTGGGGAGGGAAGTCTGCAAAGCGTGTTTCAATTTTTAACTGCCGTTTGAAATGTACTTAGGATTTACTTCCCATTCAGTATGTTTTTGACAGGCTTGTAATTACTCTTGCACGCTTGTCTTGCTCAACTACCTTGTCTCCGGGAGTCCCTAAACTTCCTCTGGCTTGCAAAGAGCATCTGTGCTTTGCCAAAGGCGGCTGGCCGGAATGACGACGTGTCCAATTCTCAGGGTAGGAGGAGTGCCGAACAGAGTTCCGTGAGCTGTACTCTAGATGGCTGGTAGTGCCTCCCCCCTCCCTCCCTAAACTTTCAGCTTCCAGATCAATATTCCCTCTGCTCCATTGGGGTTGGGACTTTCCCCGCTCCTGAGTTAAAGCACTATCCACCATGCTTAAGTCAACAAAAAACTATACAGTATTGCCCCAGAAATACTGCCCTCCTCTTCTGCCGATTCCTTTCTTGTGGGTGCTTTCTTCCTGTGAAATGTTGCTATCTGACTTTGGTTGATTCCTTTGCTTGCTTGCTTCTGCAGCTGGAGGAAAAACATTTGCAATCACAGCACTCTAGAAGAAGTGGGGTGGGAGCATATCAGTAGTTTTAATTAGTGATGTTATCAAAGTAAACAATCAAATTATTATTATTATTATTATTAGCTTTTTATCCTATCTTTTCTTAAACAAAATGGTCAATCCAAGGTGGCGAACATATCTATGTGGTGCAGATGTCACTAGGTCACAAATCCTGCCAGAAATGACATGTTACCTAATCCCATCAGGAAAGACTGCTTGCCAGTCCTAATTATTAACTTAACCCTCCACTTGATTGCATTGTCTCTGGTAAGTGGGGGTCTTGACTGCACTGAAATTCCATTATTTTGAAGGAAACACTATTTTGAAATAAACTGTTCTAATAGAGTTTTATGTTTGTTAGAATTTTTAAAGTTGGCACTTTAAATGTAGGAAAAAGGGACTTTTAAAGCTACTGTCTGCTTTTCTGTCTTTTCAGAAAGTTAAAAACATGTATTTTTGCAAAGTTTAACTGGAAACACATCCCCTCCAACAACCAATGAAAAAAAATGAACATATTGAGCAAGCCTTATTTTGAGCTTTTCTGAAGGAAATTAAAAGCTAGTAAAACAATTTAAATACCTCTGTGCAAAGGTTTAACTACAGGTCTTCAACTGAGCAAAAACATTTCCTCACAATGACTGCATGCATATGCAAACCATCTGTTTGTCATTCAACTCTTATACTGTATACCAAAGACTCTTCTTGTCTTTATCCAAGTCCACTTGGAGCTCTCTTCTAGATGAACCTTGAGGGAGTGCAAGATAGGACTTCAAATTATAAATGAGAATAATGTGAAATGAATTCCCACTGATTTCATATTCAGTTATTCTCTGAAATAGTTTGTTCTTCAGATCAGAGGTTCTCAACTAAGGACTTAGGAAAGAAAATGTCTTCTCTTAAATATAGAGAGTTTTTTGATGTGTCAGATTTCATGCTTGGTGCTGCTGCTCACAAAGCAGGCAAGAATGTGTTTAGGAAGTAACTTTTAGAAATAACTATTATGCTCCTACAAACTCACTCTGTATCCATATATTTTATTGTGTATTTGGAAATGTTTCAGAAAACAGTTCTATTAGAAGTAACTCTATACTCCATTTTATGGTTAACGGTTTTACCACTCAAATTCTCAGATTTAACTTGTGACTTCAACATATTTCACAAAATCTGTTAGATTAAACCAAGTCTTTTAAAATTAGGCTGTTGAAGAATTGACATTTCCAGTGCCTCACCTGATGTTTGTGAAATAGCATTTACTGTGCTAGCTAAATTGTTTTTTGTCTTTGAAAGGTTAGGGTTAGGGTTAGTCATGACAGCATACTTTAATTCTTTTTTAAGTCACTTTGACAGATTTGTAATATTGTTAATAAGTCTCTATTGTCTTTCCCTAGACTTTCTAATTTGGGGGCCATTTCACTAGAATTTGCTGTTTTAGAGGGTTAAATCAGGAACCTTCAAATAATGTTAAAACTTTATTTTTTTCTGCTCCTTGCTCTGTCCCTTGAATTTAGTGATAAGCTGTAGGAGGTAAAAAAAAAACAAACCACCCATTCTTTTCTGTCATATGTTGAGTGTGATAGTGCCACTATTCCAAATACAGATTTATTTGACCAATGTAAAAATTCAGTTATATATTTCAATTTAAGTTATATATTTAAAGAGATAGAAAATGTTTGTTCATGGTTGAAAATGTTTATGGATTTTTTAAAATTAGGACTGTATTGTTCACAATCTCCAAATAGCTTTGTTAATATAGATCTATGGCATATATTGCTGAAATATTGTATATTTTCATAGTAACTTACAGTATAACTTTTTTATGTTTATCAACATATTAGTTATTATAAAAAATTAAAATGTTGTATTTTGCAAATCTGTATATTTAAGGTATTTGAATGGTTGAGGTTGGTTCTGCTTAGCAAATTTCAGTCTGTTTGCTCGAGGTTTATTGATATCATGGATAAAGTTACTGTCGCTGAAGATTTGGGAGCAAGGTCAGAGTGCATAGTTTTGTGCAGAAAGTCCCAGGTTCAGTTTCTGCATCTCCAAATAAAAGATTTCTGGCAGAGATCCAGAGAAGACCTCTTTCTTAGAATCCAGAGAGATGGATTGGTTTATACTGTAAGGCAATGTTTCTTAACCTTGCTGGGTAGGGAATTTTGGCAGTTTAAGTCCACACATCTCAAAGTTGCTGAGGTTGAGAAACACTGCTGGGAGATAATACTTAGCCCCTGTAGATTGCATTAACTTCCTCTGTGTTTTTTTTTTTTCAGGCAAAATCAGGTAGCAGAAATGGAGTTTTATGACCCTCAGATGCTTGGAGTCATGGTCTTTGGAGGATTCATGCTTGTCTCAGCTGTGGGAATATTCCTGGTGTCCACCTTTTCTATGAAAGAGACAACTTATGAAGAAGCTCTGGCAAAACAGCGCAAAGAGCTGGAGAAAGCCAGTCAGCATAAGATGGAAAAGAAAAAGAAAGAGAAACCTGTGGAAAAGAAAGGAAAAGGGAAAAGGGGGGAGGAAAAACCTAATGGCAAAATACCTGAGCCAGATCTGGGATTGGATGCTTCTGACAGTTTTAAAGATGCTGGTCCTGAACCAGTTTTGGTCATTGAACCAATAGTCTCTCAGTTACCGGTTACATCAGTTTCAGCTGCTCCTCAGGTGGAAAAGTTAGACCCATCTCCTAAAGACAAGAAAAAGAAGGAAAAAAAGAAGAGGTTGGAGCCAGTTCCTAACCTCACAGTTTCTTCTCCAGAAAATATACCTTCAAAAGATCTGGTTTCTGATGGGGAGCCCAAGGAGGTGCCAGTAAGTGCTTTTCCATCATTGACATCTCAGCAGCATAGCCCATTTATTAACGTGTTGACTGTCAAAACATCAGAAGATCTTGGAAACCAAGAAGAATTGAAACATGATAGAGAGTCTAAAAAGAAAACTTCTGCTAAAAAGAAGAGAGACTCAAGTAAGTCAGTTGCTGCAAGTACATTAAAGCTTATAGACAGAATATCTACATATGTATCAGTTACTCAGTTTTATATTTTTATTTATGTATGATTGTAGATCAAAACTTGCTGTTAACAGTGTTTAGCAGGGTAAGAGAATTCCATAACTGAGAAGCAGCCACCATTCATTTTAGCTCTCCATATTTTTCTATCCTTATTTCTACCACATCCCTACACTAATTCATATGTTTCTTTTTTTCCCTTAAACTTCTCACTTTTCTCTTTTTGAGGATCTTATCAACATATCCAGCAACAAGTTTCCTGATCTTCCCCTTCCTTTTAGCCCTTTCACTCTTCCTTTGTATACTTGTTGTGTGATTTGATTTCTGTTCTTTTATGACCAAACCTCCTCAACATACTTCTTTTGTACTGATCACTCACTTTTATATTTAATCCACATTCATACAGCACCCATTCATACTCAACCCTATCTCTTCTTACTTTACCACAACTCACTTCTTAAGTAACCTATTTATACTGCATTCCATTTACTTATATGTATTACCTGATAGATCTAACTCTTATTTCCATATAATATGGTGGTCAGAAGCATGCTCTTATATGTAGCAATTTTCATTTCTTTTGACAAATATTTATTCCTTGCAACAGACTTTGTTAACAATTAACTTTTACCAGCATTTGCCCATTTTAATTTTTTTCATTTCCTGTCTTCAGTAAATATTCTGCCAAGGGACACAAACTACTCTCTTTCCTCTATTTTTTTACCACTGCAGTTGTTTACTCAATTTTCCCTGTCAAACACAACCAGCTTGGTCTTCAGTACATTCAGATCTAATGTGCCTTTGGATACCAGAACCAACCTCAGATAATTTTTTTCTGACACTGAAGCACTTTTTTTGTCAGTTGGATTGGTTGGTTTTTCCCCTGCTTCTCCCAGTCCAAAAGAAGGAAGGATGTGGTGTTACAATTGAAATGAAATACAGTAAGCACTCATTTGTTTTAGCTCTTAGAAAAGTTGTGGGATGAAAGAGGGAATTAGAGGTGATAATCCCACGTGACTGAGTGAATTCAAGGTATGAAGGAAGTGGTTTCTTTTCAGAAATTGAATTTGCCAGTGATTTTTTCCTAAAAGGCCTTGAGTATGGGGGCATTGTGAGGAAGTTGCTCTGAAATTTTTTTTTCAAGCCACTGAATTTGGAAAGGAAGTAGTACTGGGAAATAAACCTGATTCTATTTGAAAGGATCAGAAGCTCCAAGGGAAGGAATCTAAGTTGGGTACAGCAATCAGCTGTAAAAAAGAGGGACTAGAAATCTAGATGGCTGAAAGGGAATGGGCCCACTGTGGAGGTTCCATTAGCAGGGATCCTAGATGGTAGTTTAAAGAGTAATTTCATAAGGCAGTACGTGGAATGGAGGTTTCTAGATCCTCCTGAAATCACCTCACAGCAAGAAGGAGATCCTTAGGATTGGTCAGTAGCATGGTAGAGGTTGGGGTTGTAGATTCTAGAGAAGGCAGCGGGTATCCATGAAATTCTAATCTTGTGGACAGAGTGCTATCAAACAGATACAAGTTTTTAGATGATGCTGGAGAGATGAGGAATAAGGCTTCTCTTCCCTTGTTCTCTTCTTATACCTTCATGTAGTGAAAGTTCCTACCTAATTAAAAAATGACTTAGTGTTCTTCTTTGACCTAAATTTTATGACATTTTGTAATGTTAGAGAATCATTTTTTGAAATGTAGATTTAAAAACTCATTTGACATTTAATGAATATGTGATACATATAGTTTCCCCCCTCCTTTTTTTTCTTTTCTGTCAAGTTGGTTGTTGGTTTTTCTGTTGGTTTTCATATATTTCTCTTTCTGTTTTTTCCTTTTTTTGTATTTCTTTCTGTAAAACTTGTCAAAATAAACTTTTAAAACTCAAAATGAATGTGAAAAACAGAGGAATTATTTTTGTTTCTTTGTTTTTCTTTGATCCCTGGTCTCATGAGCAAGACCTTCACCTGAATTGATGTCTTCTTAGGAGTTGTTGGTGAAATGTTGATGAAAGGCCAAAAGGCTATATAGATACCAAATAGGGTAGATATTGGCAAGACTTAATCCAGTTAGATTGGAGGTTCAGTAGTGGAGCGCTTTGGTACAGCTTGTGTGTCCTACTGCAAGCAATAAAGTAAATAAATGCTGTCGAACCTGTGAACAGAAGGGATAATAGTTTTAGAGTAAATTTAATAGCTATACTTTGTTTAATTTCTTGGTATTGTAGCTGCTATGTACTGTGTTATATTAAGCTCTTTTTAAATTTCTTCTTCCAACTAACTGCTAATCTGTGATGGTGTTTCTCTCTCAAGGGGCTTGTAATGTAGAAAGAGGTTTAACTATTTTTATGCTGCTTAGCACTGAGCCAGCTAGCTGTGTACAGTTTTGCTGCTGTTTGCTTGTTTTAATTTCTTTATATTAAATTTGTACCAGAGCTCATTTTCAGGTATGCTTTCTGGTCACACTTCTACTGCAGGTTTTAGACACCTGAACTTGAATCAGTGAAATCAAAGGGTGGGGGGACCCTCTTACAAAATTACCTCTAATTTTTAGTAGTGATATGTGTATATTTCTTTTGTGCAGTGTTTTGGAAGCAGAGTTCATAGTTGTGCACTAGGAGGTGAGTGCACCCAAGTGAGTATAATGCCAAAAGATATATAGATTGTTAAAAACATTTGGTTTTTACATGTTCATTAACCTGAAGCTACACTCACATTGGATGCCAGGAATGTTCTTTTAAAAAATTACTTTCAGTGTACTAAGATAATCTTAATGGCATGGCTCTCCGGTATTCTGCCTTCATGAGCCTGTGCTGTCTGCTTCCAGTTTGACTAGCAACACCACAAGTGAATCAGCTTCCTGATAGTTTGCAGTTCCACCAACAAGTGTTAGCCAGGAAGAGTCCAGGAATCATAGAAACTGTTGGTAAGATGGATCCAGTCAGTGGGAACACAGAGACTTGGGCAGGAGCAATGGAAGGCAGTTCCATTGGGCAGTTCCATTGGGCAGGAGGGGAAGGGATGACTGAGCCAGTGGCAAGTTCCTGTGCTGTGGCAAGAGAAGCTTCTTCATGCTACAAATTGGTATTTTCTTAATTGATTTGAAAACTAAAGTGAAAATGTTTATTTAATTTTTAGCACAGTATATTTTGCCATGTGTGCTGGGTTCATGACCCGTATGTATGCCACATGTGCACAGGATAGAAGAATGTTGTCCTTTACCAGGAATCTTATCAAGATGTAGGAGAATGATAGAGTTGGTCATGTAGGTGAGTGAGCCAAACTTCATTCTCTCTGCAGAAATCCAAATAAAAGCATTCCATCTCTACTTGAACACATCCAATAAATAAGAATTCAGTGCTATCATATCCCCCACAATCATAATTTTCTCAAAGATAAAACTTACCCTTGAGTTTTAGTCTCTTTTTTAAAGATACAGTTTTTCCAGGCCCTGATTGTTCTTGGAGTCCTTCTGTGTACCAGTTCCAATTTCACAGAATTTTTCTTAAAATGTGATGTGGCAACTGGAAACTGTACTTAAAATGGGACAAACAATGCAAAACACAGTGATATGTTTACTTTCTGTGACTTGGAAATTATACATCTATTGATTGAGTTTGTCAATCAATATTTGACAAATATTGAGATCAGAATTCGGGGGAGGGGTGTATCTACTGATGCAGTTTGATTCATGTTCTGATTATAGTTACACATAATAGCAGTGACCAAGGCCCAACTTCTAGCATTAAGAAGCATTCTCTAGGTCAGCCTCCTGGCAGTAGGAGGATTGAGGGAGAAGTGCAAGAGGGAGATTATCATAAGAGGAGCCCTTCTGTTCTGATGTTAAAAGTTCACAACTCCTGCATTACTATCTTCAATGGAAGGCCTTCTGTGAGCACTATACTATCTGAGGTGAAGAAGGCTAATATCACACTGAGTACTTTCTCAAACTTAGAGATGCAATAAAGAAACAATCTCTACAGACATTAAGACTGCCTCTATATATAAGAGTGCTTTGTAGATATAATTTTAATTCTACTTTATTTTTTTCTGGGGTTTATTTGATTTGTTTTATTCTTGCTCCAAACCAACCTGGAAGATAATATTCCATTAATGAATATAGGTATAATTTTCAGTGTGTATAGCCTTGATTGGATCTGAGTCATCTCACTTCAGTGAACCTCACTCATGTCCAAGCATGGAAGGAGTGAGGGAATATATGTTTTAATGGGATTGCATTCAGGTTCAGGTTCCAATGCCATGAGCATAATAACTGAAGCTGTATTGTAAGTGGAGTTTTAGGTCCCTTATGGAACTGTATTTTTTACTGTCCATATCTTGTTAGATTTTCTAGAGCCCATTACTGAAAAACAGAGTTCTTAAAGTTGTTGACCTAGGTCCTTATCTAGAACAGAGTGTGGATACATGCAATTAAGCTGAGACTTGATTTTATAAATGTAGAAACTTTTATTTTTTAAATTAAAATAGAAAAAAATTCATCCTATTTTAAGGGCAAGCAAATAGATGCTTTGATTTGGATTCTTGCAGGGAGCTGGAATTTGAAAATGACACATTCCAATTGTATGATTTATACACATGGAATGAGCTTAAGTTACCTGTGTGTGTGAGAGGCTTGGAGCATTTTTCCATGATCCTAAATTCAGAGGAAGATAATTCTCAGAGTTATGATATCAGAGTGATAATAATCATCTGATTATCTGGACATTTTTTAATGCATGAACTGAAAAGAAAAAAAAATCAGAAAAGAAAAGAAAAGATCATGTGAAACTGATGGCTACCACCTGCTCAGTTGAATGCTATCCACCTATCCCTGAATTGGCAGAGAATTATACGAACATTAAATTTGTCTTCTCCAAAATAGTCATCGAATTAAGGTTGTTAAAAAGTGAATAAATATCAGAGATTTCTGAAGAATTAATAATTAGCCATTCATTTATATGTTGAAGTTCAGACTAATATATATAGAAAAGATATGTAACATATGAAAGATAAATAATGTTAGAGATTCAGCAGGCCTCCACCCTCTTAACCTACCAGAAAGCTGTAAAGAGCTGGCTTTTCCCCAAGCACTGGGATAGGGTAAAGTCAGAGCTGGAAAATAGTGCTGTTGGTTGCATCAAGGAAGAGTGGTTGTGGCGCCAGGCGTTTCTGTTTGTATTTTTTTTTTAATAATATTTGGTTTTATATAACTTCTGAGCTGCCCAGAGTTGTGGTTCTAAGATGGGTGACTATACAAGTCTTTTAAATCAATCAGTCAATCAATCAGCCAATCAATCAATCTGATAGGCAAGATGTTAGCTATTGAACTTCGTATTTCTTAACTAGACAGATAAATTATCTTCCACTGTAGTAAAATAAATAGCAAATGACATTTATCTTTTTATGTAATTGCTTGGAATTCCTCATAATAAACAATTCAGGAAAATCTCTAACACTTCAATCATTCTTTAGTAAAAAGATTGAAGTTCTGCTTGTTAGCAAATCACTAGATAAACCAAAGGTTCTGGTGGCTTATTTGGTCCCTTATTAGGGATAAGAGAGAATTTTATAAAGTATAAGGGCATCTATATTTCAGAATACTACAATAATGCTCAGTGTTCAGCAGCCATTTGTAAAATTTTAAGGAAATGGGAGATGGAAGTCAGATTGTGTCAGCAATGAGGCAATCCTACAAAAAATCAGCTTCCTTTCAAGTCAATTTTAAGAACCTCCCTGCTTCAACTGATTATAAAAAATACCCTTTCATTGTAAGATGAAAGGTTGGGTGGGTTACTAAAATTATATTGGGCTTTCAAATTCATTGGATTTAATACAAGACAAGGCATTTTTTTTAAATAAGTGACCCAAATATTAAAAAAAGAAAGAGTGGTGAAAAGCTTCACACCTTTTCAATAACATAACATTTATTTTTGCTAGTAAGATGTGTCTTTTAAACATTTAAGGTTACTTCTCTTTTCCCAACTTGTTCTTTTTGTAGCTACCACAGATGATGATAGTATCCTTTACATTCCCTACAAAACTTTGATTTCCATAATCAAAAGTATGTTTTTTGATGAAAGTGAGATCCAACAGCTGATTGAAATCCTAACCGAGAAAGCAGGAGGAGTTCAGGATCCGTGGCTTGTGGTATGAACCTTTTTTGATATTCAAAGTTCTGCCAGGACTTTATCCCTTTGTTGCTTCATGATTCTATGTAAATTCTTCTTAGCTAAGTATAACTATGTAGTAAGCTGTGTAACATAAGAGTAAAGTGACTTTAGGGAGAGGTTTCCTTACCATAAATCAGAAGATATTACAGATATAACAAACTTTTAAAGAAAAAATCTAAGATATATTTTTACAATAAATGTATTGCCTCTGAACAATGAAAATATTTAAAAGATTTGAGGCACCAGCTTATAAGAGACTATTTATATAACATTTCTGTAAGCTAATATATGTATGTTTAATATTGTACATTAAAAATAAATCTCAGTAATGCCTGTAAAGCTCATCCTATCATAGTTGCAATCATTTGTGGATTACCTATGCTGCCCAATAGGAAGAATGGATCTTATTTCAAACTTGTGTCCTTAAATCAGGCAAAATCTGATTAAGTCTGAGCCACACAGGGCTATTTTCTGATTGGGTTTGAACAAGCTCTTGCAGTCAGTACACACCCATAGTGTAAACACTCAAAACTAAGACTATGAGACTGGGTATCTGACCAGCAGAGCTGGCTGTTTGTAGATTGGGACTGTTGCTCCCCTCTAACCTTTGGGTTGTGACTGATTCTTCCTATAATATCCAGGTGAGTAGGTCTGGGAGAGGTCTATAGCAGCACCTCATCTTGCTAGGTAACCATTATTTAACTTGTATCTGCTCATCTTCTCTGATGAGAATGTTGGTTGTAAACATGTTGGCCTCAACTAACTTAGCATTCATTAATGACACTTCCAGGCCCAAGAAGCAATAGACGAGCCACCAGTATTTTGAAAGTTAAAGGACAGATTACAATAGGACATAGCATGCACTGAAGTGACTACAGTTATTAGGAAAACAGAGTATAAAGAAGCTCCTCCTCCTCCTCCTCCTCCTCCTCCTCCTCCTGCAGCTCTTCTTTCCCTATGTCTTTCCCATTTTCAGCTTGCTGCCTTATGATCTTGAATTGGAGAACTTGGATATTTCATGAGCAGGCGAGGGGGTCTGTGTGATGAGGAGAGTTTTCCTTTCTCTTCAGCAATGCCAGTAAATTCTATATTTCCATTACAGAAAAACAGAAATCTACTGGTCTTTGTTTTATATGGTAGAAGACTCTTTGACTAACAATATGCAAAACATGCTGAACTATGATTGGGAAGAGAGAAATCAAATGAAAGGAAAGGAAAGTAATCAATAAAATTAATATTAGATTTAACTATATATTTATTTAAAATTAATCTTAATTTAATATTTATGGTCTGGCCTTCTTTTGGAGTGCAGATGTAGCCCATAGCCCGGCCAAAGCAACTCCTTCTTCTTCTAGACTTTATCAAGGAATAAGTGAAATAAAATGCACTTTGACCCAAGATAATTTGCCTTTTTACATACTAGGGAAAGAATGAGCTACAGGGTAGGGAAAGAAGAGAGACTGAGAGAGAAAACACATATGAAAGGAAGAATGAGAAAGTAAGGAAGAGGTTGCTCTTTCAGATTCTAAAGGTTCCCTGCACCACGTAAGCCATTAATGGCATGGAAAAGCAAAAGGAGAGAAGAGGCTGGCACCTAGTGGGAATGTATTTTTATTTTTTACCAAAAAATCCATACCAATGAAATCATGGAATAAAGAGCACCCTGGAACATGGGTGAAAATACACTATTTCTGAAGCATTTGAATTAAGAACTAAATGTCCTTTTTTCTCTTTTGATCATCAATTCTTGTTGTAGGCAACTCAGAAAGGTGACCCCATTACTGTTCTAAAACGGCAACTAGAAGAGAAAGAAAAACAACTTGCAGTGGAGCAGGAAAATGCAACTGCTATAAAAGCTAAACTGAAGGAACTTACAAAGGTAGGATTGTGCTACTTGAAGACCTCAGAAGCTGAACTTTAAATACTCAGACTGAACATTGGGATCCCTTTTAACTAGAAATAAACTTTTTATTACTTTGTGTATTACAGTTTCATTCCTCTACGTAATCTGTACTAGCGTGAGCATTCTCTCATTTTACTTAATGGCACTTCTTTTATTTGCTCTAAACTATTCCCAAATATTCACATTTAGTTTTCTGTATAGATGTGAGTACGGCATCGAACATAACTGCACAAAGTTGTATATCTGTGTGACTATTAATGTTAATAAAATATCAGTAACGTGCCACAATTCAGTATTGAGGATATTAATAGTATAATTGCACATGATATATTTCCCTACAGTTCCTAAAGTACCTTCTCCTTTTTGGAGATCCTTCTTTTTGGTGAACTCTGGAATTTTTGGATTGTGCTTAGGCTATTTCTCAAAGGTAGGATAATCATTATGACAAATAATAAAATACAGATTTTTTAGTGAGATAATGCCTTTTCTGACAAAGTTATAATGCCTGGTTGTTTCTGAGAAATATAAAGATACATTATTTTGAATGCTGAATTTATATTCACTAAGCAGAAAACAAACAGCATTATGGGTTATGAACATGACACATGAACCAGAAATAGAGTTGGAAGGGGCCTTGGTGGCAATCTAATTTCCCAATAATGCAGGGATCTGCAGCACAGGATGCTGACTGTGATTTCCCCCAAGCCTCTCCTTGAACACTTTCAGCAGTGCCTCCAAGACAGACAATGTAGCTGCTGAACAGCAATTACTATTAAAAGCTGTGCCTACTGTTTAAGTAAAGTTAAGAAACATTCTTTTCTTTTTTCTACATGATTGTAGTTCATATATTTAAGCCTTTTCTTGGAAATTAAACATCAAATGCAATCTGGCTAAAATTGAGTAGAATAGAATTATGACTTGCTGTGATCTGAACACAATACAGGTTAAGATTGCATTGATTTTTCTAGCAGGTATGTTGTATTGCTGAACTTCATCTTTTGATCTACTAAGGTAGGATAGATAATTGTTAATATTTACTGATCCCAAGCCAGTTTTTCTTTCCTGCTGTATGTTTATATTTTTGATTTCTTGTACTTAAATATAAACATACGTATTTTTGTTAAATTTCAGGGTTGGTTTTGGCCCATTATTCCAAAGGTTAAGAAACATCCTAATCTCACCTCATTAGTGTTGTCTAGCTTTCCTAGTTTTGGGTTATCTGAAAATGTTATATGCAACCCCCCTATGCTCTCATCTCAATTATTATAAAACCTGTCGAAAAGCGCAGACCTGAGATAGAGTCCTAGGATGCTCCATTCAAGACTGCTGTATGATCTGGAGCCATCAGTGAGCAGTCACTGGCTGGATTCACTCATCGTATTAAAGCATGGCTTCCTTAACAGTGGCACGAAGCTATAAATCATTGCTTACAAACACTATGGGTTGAGTTCTGTTAGAAAAAATGTTTTGAGTTTCCTCAGTACTCTTCTCCCTTCTCAGTCACCTAAGTGACAAGGTTTAGATCCATCCCTCAATCAGGACACAATCTGTGAACTCTCCAGTGCCTTTACTGAGAGTCTGCAGAGTCTGGTCAAGCACAGAAAGAACATGTTTGACAATGTTTCCTTGGGCAAGACCCTGAGCGCATAG